>NW_027614099.1:0-150000 GCF_965212315.1 Lampetra planeri
AGTTCACTTGCTTGCTTGCTTGCACGCTTACGACCGTGCAAATCTTTCGGTCGTTTTTTAACCCACTTCCCGTGATCCAATCGAGCTGATATTTTGCACACAGAATCGTTGTGCGTGACAATTTATTTTCGTTAAAAAAAATTCCTAAATTTTACACTTTTTAGGAATTTTTTTTTATATTTAATTACCAATTGCTTAATGGTGGAAGGCAATCATCTGACCCATAGGTGACAGCCATCTCAAGCCAGAGGACGAGATGACTCTAGCCGCCACGCACATAAAGGATTTATAGTGAAAAACTTTGTTTTTACGGGTTAATTTTTTTTAGATCTATATATAGATTTTAAACAATAGCAAATAATAGGAAATAAAAACAAGGATCATGTGAGATGGACCCAAGCGGACGAACCGAACGTGAGCGGGTCGTAAAGCAGCACGGTGCGACATGGCACACTCGCCCGCTTCCACATATCGCGAGGAATTTATTTTCCGCGCAAAGTCTACAAACATAATATTTTTTAAAAATCGTGTCTTTAAAACACGCTTTTATGCAATGTACTAGTAATGGCAGAACTCCACGACTCTCGGAAGTGGCGCGGAAGCTTGCCACAACGTAAGGGGCCGTGGCCAATTACAGCCAACGTCAGTTGAGCGTGGACAATGAGACCCAAGCCGAAACATAACATCAAAGATAATGTTAAAAAAAAGAATGGTAGAATATAGAATTGTCATCGCTATGACATAAATATACCAAATTTGCAGTCGATACCACATTGGGAAGTGGGTTAAAATTGAGCTACAAGATTTGAGGATACGACAAAAACAACAGACAGAGTGAGTTCATAGAAAGCGTGTAAAAAGATTGTTTAAAATGTTTTTGTTCATTTTTATGATAGAATAGAGTATTGTCATCAGTATGACATACGTATACCAAGTTCGCAGTCGATACCACATTGGGAAGTGGGTTAAAATTAAGTTACAAGATTTGAGGATACGACAACAACAACAACAACCACAGACAGAGTGAGTTAAAACACGTTCCTTCGGAGTGGGCAGGTAGGAGCTTGGTTGGACAGCGCATTCGTGCACGACAGACAAATATGCACGACAGACAGACAAATAGTCCCTGGTGGGGAGTGTGGAACCTGTTGTTCCTACCTGAATGCAAGATAAATTGACTTGAGGTAGCCAGGCAGCCAGCCAGGTAGCCAGCCTCCTTAACTATCGGCCCCTCCCCCTTGCTTAGGCCCCTCCCCTGACCCCCCCTCCTTTAGGCCCCTCCCCTGACCCCCCCTCCCTCAGGCCCCTCCGCTGACCCCCCCTCCCTTAGGCTCCTCCCCTGACCCCCCCTCCCTCAGGCCCCTCCGCTGACCCCCCCTCCCTCATGCCCCTCCGCTGACCCCCCCTCCCTTAGGCTCCTCCCCTTACCCCCCCCCTCCCTCAGGCCCCTCCCCTGACCCCCCCTCCTTTAGGCCCCTCCCCTGACCCCCCCTCCCTCAGTCCCCTCCGCTGACCCCCCCTCCCTTAGGCTCCTCCCCTCTCCGTACCCAGCAGTAGGTCTCCACCAATCAAAGAGCTGTTTGTATTATATATTTATTTATGCACGACACACAATCAGACAGACAAATAATCCCTGGTGGGCAGCGTGGAACCTGTTGTTCCTTACCTTCTTCCGCCAGTGAATCGTCGGCTCGCGAAAGCGGCGCATACCGTGGCGACTTGGAGCGGCGGATTCCCTACACCGAGACGCGGTGAGAAGGGGAGAGGGGGGAGGGAGTGGTGGGGGAGGGGGGAGGGAGTGGTGGGGGAGGGTGGAGGAGGGGGAGGGAGAAGGGTGAGGAGAAGGAGGGGGTGGTGGGGGAGGGAGGAGGGGGAAGGGAAGAGGGGGGAGGGAGAAGGGGATAGGGGGGAGAGGGGGAGAGGGGGAGGGAGTGTGGGGGAGGGTGTAGGAGGGGAAGGGAGAAGGGTGAGGAGCAGGAGGGGGTGGTGGGGGAGGGAGGAGGGGGAGGGAGAGGGAGAAGGGGTGAGGGGGAGAGGGAGGGAGAAGGGGAGAGGGGGGAGGGAGGGTGGAGGGGAAGGGGAGGGGAGAGGGGGTGGGAGAAGGGGATAGGGGGGAGGAGGGAGAAGGGGAGGGAGTGATGGACGGGAGCCACACAATGGCGTGACATCTTAGAGCGATTTTCATCAGACCCAGCGCATCCTGAACACAATGGGGAGTGTATCCCACTCATTGGTTAGAACGCCTGAGTTCGATCCGAGGTTGCACCCGGCCCTGATTGAAATTGATTTTCAGGTGTCGCGAGTTGATGGCTTCAGCCCACGTAAACAATTGAGTGATTCAAACGAGCAAATTGTCTTCTGTTTCAGATTCATTCCGATAGAGTCCAGGTCTGTGGATTAAACGTTTCTGGGTTGTATTTTGTTTAATCAATCAACACTCTTTGGAAACATGTCCATGTAATCTATGGGTCTCTGTTTATACGTAGATGGGTCTACAGGTGTCCGTATGTAAGTCTATGAGTCTCCGTATGTAGGGCTATGGTTCTCAGTATGTAAGTCGATGGGTTCCCCTATGTAAGTCTATGGGTCTCTGTGTAGGTCTATGCGTCTCTGTGTAAGTCTATGGTTATCTGTGTAAGTCTATGCGACTCTGTGTAAATCTATGGGTCTTTATGTAAGTCTCTGTGCAAGTCTATGTGTCTTTGTGTAAGTCTATGCGTCTCTGTGTAAATATATTGGTCTTTATTTAAGTCTATGGGTTTCTGTGTAAGTCTATTGGTCTCTATGTAAGTCTATGGGTCTCTATGCAAGTATATGGGTCTCTATGTAAGTCTATGAGTCTTTGTGTAAGTATATGCGTCTCTATGTAAATTAATGGGTCTCTATGCAAGTCTATGGATCTCTATGCAAGTCTCTGGGTCTCTATGTAAGTCTGTGGATCTCTATGTAAGTCTCTGTGTCTCTATGCAAGTCTCTGGGTCTCTATGTAAGTCTATGAGTCTCTGTGTAAGTATATGCGTCTCTATGTAAATTAATGGGTCTCTATGCAAGTCTATGGATCTCTATGCAAGTCTCTGGGTCTCTATGCAAGTCTCTGGGTCTCTATGTAAGTCTATGGGTCTCTATGCAAGTCTATGGATCTCTATACAAGTCTATGGATCTCTATGTAAGTCTCTGGGTCTCTATGCAAGTCTCTGGATCTCTATGCAAGTCTCTGGGTCTCTATGCAAGTCTCTGGGTCTCCGTGCAAGTCTCTGGGTCTCTATGCAAGTCTCTGGATCTCTATGCAAGTCTCTGGGTCTCTATGCAAGTCTCTGGGTCTCTATGCAAGTCTCTGGGTCTCTATGCAAGTCTCTGGGTCTCCGTGCAGGTGACGGGGCTGAGCCGCGTTACCCCGCTGCACTCTGTGAACCCGCTCTAAATCACGAGTGGCGACCTCGGGGGTGGTGGCGGTGGAGGCGAATCGCGGATTTGAACTCTGGAGGTCTCGGCCTCGGTGACCCCTGACCTCCGCTGCACCACCACCGGGCTGGGCCCCCTCCAAACATTAATTCTAGATTTGAAGCTTTCGTGACTGCAAGGATTCATATTCTTAGGTTTTTTTCGGTAAAGTCACGTAGGTAAAACATTAAAACTAATAAAAGTAAAATAAAATAAAAAATTACTTTCATTAATTTTAATGTTTTACCTACGTGACTTTACCGAAAAAAACCTAAGAATACCCCTCCAAACCTTCTCGCGTGGACGCAATCTTCATCCAGGCGCCGGTCAGCGCTTCTTCGTCGTTGTCGAGCACGGCCTGGACCTCTCGGGGTCTGCGTGTTTGGTCAGGCTGCGGGGAGCCACCGTCATTATCCAAATGTGCCCACTCCCTCCGACCAATTAGGGTCACCCGGCGCGCGCTCGCTGGGAACGAGAGGGCCCCCGATGTGGCGTGATGTCGCCGTACCTCTGGGTTTTGTTTGGGTTTTGTTTGGGTTTTGGCCGTCAGGAACGTGCTCGGCTCCGCCTGGACAAGCCGCTTGCCTGCGCGCGTTGTTTCGAGCGCGCCCGGCCCCGTGATGGTCAACCCGATATACATATTCTTAGGTTTTTTCGGTAAAGTCACGTAGGAAATTTTTATTTTATTTTCATTTTAGTTTTATTAATTTTTATTTTTTACCTACGTTACTTTACCGAAAAAACCTAAGAATATGAATCCTTGCAGTCACGAAAGCTTCAAATCTAGAACCCGATATACATTGACTTGAGTTTGTTCATTCTCAGGGCGCTCGGATGTAGCCACATTTAAGCAACAGAAGCAACATTAAATGTGAAGCGGGTTTTTTTTTTTGGTGACTAGGTTGAGATCATCAACTGCACTTGAAAAGCTGGTTGATCACAACTCAGTTTTGTGTGTTTCTATGGGTTTTTATGTGAGTCTATGGGTCTCCATGTGAGTCTATGGGTTTTTATGTGAGACTATGGGTATCTGTGTGAGTCTATAGGTCACTATCGGAATCTATGGGTCTCAATGTTAGTCGATGAGTCTCTACGTGTGTCTATGGGTCTTTATGTGAGTCTGTGGGTCTTTACGTGAGTCTATGGGTATCCATGTGAGTCTATGGGTCTCAATGTTAGTCGATGAGTCTCTAGGTGAGTCTATGGGTCTCTATGTGAGTCTATGAGTCGCTATGTGAGTCTATGGGTCTCAGTGTCAGTCTATGGGTTTCTATGTGAGTCTATGGGTCTTTATGTGAGTCTATGGATCACTATGTGAGTCTATGAGTTTATATGTGAGTCTATGGGTCTCTATGTGAGTCTATGGGTCACTCTGTGAGTCTATGGGTCTCTATGTGAGTCTATGGGTCTTTATGTGAGTCTATGGGTCACTATGTGAGTCTATGGGTCTCTATGTGAGTCTATGGGTCACTATGTGAGTCTATGGGTCTCTGTATGAGTCTGTGTTTCTTTGTGTGAGTCTATGGGTCTTTATGTGAGTCTATGGGTCACTATGTGAGTCTATGAGTCTCTATGTGAGTATATAGGTCTCTATGTGGGTCTATGGGTCTTTATGTGAGTCTATGAGTATCTAGGTGAGTCTATGGGTCTCTATGCGAGTTTATGGGTCTCTTTGTGAGTCTATGAGTCTCTATGTGAGTCTATGGGTCTCTGTGTGGGTCTATGGGTCTTTATGTGAGTCTATAAGTCTCTAGGTGAGTCTATGGGTCTCTATGCGAGTTTATGGGTCTTTATGTGAGTCTATGAGTCTCTATGTGAGTCTATGGGTCTCTGTGTGAGTCTATGAGTCTCTATGCGAGTTGTTGGTGACCGGGATGAGACCATCAACTCACTGCGTTTAATCATCACCGTGTACAGCAGCGGCCGATTCCTATCACTCGAACCCAGGATCTCAGCGTTTGCCAGCTCAGCGTTCTGACCTCTGACCTCGGAGCCACCTCTCTGTTGTTGTTTTTCTCCCAGACGATCGGTCTTAGGTTCGGCAAAGGGCTGTGCACTGATGTGGAGTTCAACACGAAGCCGGTGCAAAGGGGATGCAGATACAGGCACAATGCAGTGTCGACACTCGTTCAATAAAAAGGTGTTCAATTACATTACGACGTTCTGCTCCAGTGTCATTTTCGAAGCGTTCTTTTCCTAGAAGCTATATTCACGATCTCAAGCAGAGGCCGTAAATAAACGAACGAACGCGCACACGCACGCACTCTCACACACACGCACTCACACACGCACTCACACACACGCACTCTCACACGCTCACTCTCACACACACACGCACTCACACACGTGCTCACTCACACACGCGCTCACACACACACACGCACACACGCACGCACACACGCACGCACACACGCACTCACTCACATACGCGCTCACTCACACACACGCACGCACACATGCACGCACTCACTCACACACGCACGCACACACAAAGATCCCCCGTATAGCCTCAGCAGACTGTTGGGGCAAGTGCCGTTAGCGAACACCTATGAAGGCCGGCACGACGCCCGGCCGCCTTTGTCTCCCGAGTGGCGATATTTACACATCGCATCAGGTACCGATTTAAGGCTGAGTCGACCTAGGGGAGGTCCAGGACCGGTTCAGATAATAGTCACTGGTGTTGGCCGCGAGTGGGAATCGATCTTGGGTCGCCGGGTTTGTAGCACCGCGCGCTAACCACTACACTACCACTCCACACACACCCACACACATGCTCACACACGCACACACCTTTACACACACACACACACATGCTCACACACGCACACACCTTTACTCACATACACCCACACACATACACACACATGCTCACGCACGCACACACCTTTACTCACATACACCCACACACACACACATACACACACATGCTCACACACGCATACACCTTTATCCACACACACCCACACCCACATACATGCTCACACACGCACACACCTTTACTCACATACACACACACACCCACACATACACACACATGCTCACACACGCATACACCTTTATCCACACACACTCACACACAACAACAACCGCCATTCGCCACTAAGTGGCGGTGACGTCACCACGACGCTTGTGCCAGGCCATGTGCACCTTGAGGCCACGTGAAGTGTCGAACGCCCGCTGGCAGGAGGTCACGGGGCAGACCCAGGTGCCACGGGTCGACTGACCGAGATGACCGAGATGACTGGCTGATGCACCACCTGTGCCCCCTACTGTGCCAACTTGCTGTGCTTTAGCCACCCGGCGCTCCGCTCGTTGTTGTGAGCGTCGCTCCTCCGCCCTCCGTTGTTGTTGGAGGGCGACTGCCTCCAACTGCCCAGTAGCGTCCTTCACGAGCCTCCTCCACTGAGGCCGATCTTGACACCGCTGGTACCAGTCATCGGCAAGTCCACTCAGCTCCACGTCCTCCTGTACCACATCACTCCATCTCTTCTCTAGCCCGTACCGCGCCCGTTTAGCCCCCTCGATCCGGCCGAACAAAAGCTGTTTAGGCATGCGGTGGCTGGGCACTCACACACCCACACATACACACACATGCTCACACACGCATACACCTTTATCCACACACACCCACACACACATGCTCACACACGCACACACCTTTACTCACATACACCCACACACCCACACCCACACATACACACACATGCTCACACACGCATACACCTTTACCCACACACACCCACACACACATGCTCACACACGCACACACCTTTACTCACATACACCCACACACCCACACATACACACACATGCTCACACACGCATACACCTTTATCCACACACACCCACACACACATGCTCACGCACGCACACACCTTTACACACACGCACACACACACACACTTGCTCACACACGCACACACCTTTACTCACATACACCCACACACCCACACATACACACACATGCTCACACACGCATACACCTTCATCCACACACACCCACACACACATGCTCACGCACGCACACACCTTTACACACACGCACACACACACACACACTTGCTCACACACGCACACCCCTTTACACACACACTCAATTCCTCTAGGTGGGGGGGCGGGGCGATGCAATAACAATTCTTAAATTCCCACGACAACACACGAAGATTCCTTCAGTGTTGCCTTCGGATTTATTTCAATTTGTTACCAGATCCTTTGAGATGTCTCTTTTATAACAAGATACCCCCCATGTTTTGCCAAGGGCACCAATTCCAAACTAGGCCTTTTTCTCAACCAACGATTAAGTTGTATTATTATCATTCACGATCACAATGATTCCAAGAGCTAAAGCAGGTCTTCTAAAATTGCAAAACATGTCCACACTATTCAAGAGCACTTTCTTGGATAATATATTGTTGATAATGCATTGTTGATCATGCATTGATGATAATGCATTGTTGATAATGCATTGATGATAATGCATTGTTCATCATGCATTGTTGATTATAATGCATTGATGATAATGCGTTGTTGATAATGTAGTGTTCATATGCATGGTTGATTATGCATTTATGATAATGCATTGTTGATAATGCATTGTTGATAATGCATTGTTGATATGTATTTTTGATATGTACTGTACATACTTTCTTAAATGTTTTTATTTATTATTCCTGACTTGCTTACCTGTTCTCTATTTGGCAATCCTATCTTGTCGTTGATGTTGTTGTCGTTGTTACTTGCAGGACATCTGTGAAAAAGAGCTTCATAGCTCATCGGATTCCCTCGGGTCTCAACAAAGATCCCGATTCTCAACACGGCACACACGTGTAACAACATATGATAGGCGCAGAAAACGTGAAGGTGATGTATTGCCACGTGAAGCTCATGGCTATGGCAGCTGTGGCAAGGTTTGAGTGAGTTGCCATGGAGGCCTTGAGTTGTCCATACTTCCATGAGCCACGCTTGGGCTGGTTTAGGGCATCGCATCGTTCTACGTCGCACGGCCTGTTCTGGATGCCCACAGTCGCACGCTGGAGATATTGTGTTTTGTCTTGTTGCTTTCCATTTGTGCATCAGTTATCCGCAATCTGCCGCAAAAACGCGAAGAGGGAGACATCGCAACGACGGTGACACACTCCGCTGCTCGACACGCAGTTGTCTAGGCATGCCCGCCCTGAACGTAGAATCGCAGTTGTGTGTTGCTCCATCAAAAGCCGTGCGAGAGACATGAGAAGACCCCCGAGACGATGTCTGATCGTGGCGTTTCATTGTCGCGGCCTGCACTGCCACCTATCGACTGCTCGTCGGTCTTGGGGAGAACGAGTGACGGCGTCGTCGTCATCATCATCATCACGATCCATGGGCAAGCGACAAGCCCGGAGGTTGTCCGATGCACATTTCGTCGTTTCTTTCTTCTCTGCTCGTCATGTGCATTAGCGACATCGTCACAACAACTGATGACGTCACCCTGCTGCTGCTCTATATAAGAACGGGAGACACAGCAGAGCCTCACCATTCTGGCGAATTGCCCGATGATGCTGGATGCAATTACCAGCGAAACGTCGTACTCAAATTGTAAATGTTGTGGCTTCAACACACCGGTGGGCTAAAGCAGTGAACTATTTGTCTTTTGTCAACGTGACACATTTTTGCTGATTGGCCGTGTCGGGTGGTGGAGGGTTACGACACATTTATAAATAACGCGATCTAAACCCAAAAACGTTGATTATGAATAACATTGGTCGCGAAAGCCTACGTGTTAAACTGACAACTGACCTACTGAATAATAACAACAACAATAGTGGAGCTGCTCACCCCGAGCTCTCATTACTCTGGCAGTGCGTTGTCTTTGAACTGTGCGCCTTTTGGCGTCATCTGGTCGAACACCATATGAGACTAGGCTCTAAAGAAAGCTGTCTCTGGTGTGGACCAATCAATTTCAAAGACAATGCATACATTATCATAGTATTGTTTGCATTTGACTGCAAGAATTGTGGTTAATGTAAGCATGATTCCTTGCAAAAGGTGTCCGTTTTGTTGCCAGAAAAAAAGGGGGAAAAACCCTATTAGTATATTTTGGTACTGGCAAAGGAGGTCCCATGATAAAACAACAACAATAGTGGTTTAAAACAGAGAGAGAGAGAGACTCAGGGGCGCGAGGAGGAGGAGGGGGAAGAGGAACCACTGACGATAAGCGAGAAGGAAGCAGCCACGCGTTGAGTAACACGGAGCTACCAACAATTTCCCAAGCTCTGCATGTCCTCTATATATATTGGGAGTGTCACCGGTCAATTGATGAGCGTTCACACGCAGGTGGGAAAGCCGAGCAGCCGCAGGAAAACCAAGCGTGCGAGGGGGAAACACTCTATGCCACACAGACGGAGCATACTCTTAGTTCTTTCAGGTAAAGTCACGTAGGTAAAAAATGAAATTAAAGTTAATAAAAAAAAATGAAAATTACGACGTTTCGGAGGCAACACAAGCTTCCGTCTTCAGGTGCATCTGCAGCGCACACCGCTTGCTGTCCTCCCCACATGTTTTCAGTGTTGTGGGTTTACTCTCCGACACACCCGGTCACTAATTGGCACGTTTTGTCTACGTGACAAACCTCACTAATTGGCCGTATCGTGCGGTGGTGGGTTTTTACGACGCATTTATATTTAGGCGATCTTACACACACACACAAAAAAACACGTAATTGTGCAGCGTTGTAGAATTGTAGTCAATACGACCGCGTGGTTATGAAAATGAAGAGGATATCGTCTTTGGTGCTTCGGGCAAGCCGCAGGCCAGAGAGTAAGAGCGGCAGATTTAAATTGATGACCGGACATTGGGTACCGTATGTACTGTACGCATGTTGAACTTCTTTCGCGCCGTACGTAGCCAACGGTGGTTAGCACCACGGTGACGTGTGATCTTGTAGTCGACGCTGAACCGGATTGGGGGGGGGGGCCGTAGAGGAGGGTGGTGATGGGGGGGTCTAAGACAAGGCCGTAGCCATGGAGTCAACATTGGGGGGGACCAAATCTTCCAGGGGGGCTGGAGGTCCCTCCCCCCCCCCCCCCAGAAAAAATCTAAATTTGAAAACGAATTTCCTGCCATCTCCGGCCTAAAATGTTAAAACATTGGACTTTTTATTTATTTTTTACAATATTGTCTACTAGTGTATTGTATTACATTCCTCTGTTTTTTTTCTTTATTACCTTTTCTTGTTTCATTGTATGTAATGGCAGAGATTAGGGATCAATAAAGTACAACCATAACCACAATCACATAAACAGAAATCTATTTTATAGCAATATATTTGGGGGAGGGGACATTTTGAGCGCAGGGCCGGTCCAGATAATCGTCACCGGTGTTGGCCGTGAGCGGGAATCGAACTCGGGTGGCCGGGTTCGTAGCGCAGCGTAGCGCTAACCACTGTGCCACCGTTCCCCACTGCATACACAAAGACAAAGATCCCCTGTATAGACTTAACAGACTGTAGGGGCAAGTGCTGTTAGCGAGTACCTCACACACTCGCACACACACACACTCTCGCACACACATAAACTCCCACACACACAATTGCACACACACGCACACACAAACTCGCACACACACGCACACACAATCGCACACACATACACTCGCACACACACACACTCGCACACACACAAACTCGCACACACACACACACTCGCACACACACACTCGCACACACACACAAGCACACACACACTCGCACACACACACACTCGCACACATACACTCGCACACACACACTCTCGCACACACACACTCGCACACACACACTCGCACACACACACTCGCACACTCACACTCGCACACACACTCACACTCGCACACACACACACTCGCACACACACACACTCGCACACACACAAACTCGCACACACACACACTCGCACATACACACACACTCGCACACACACACAAGCACACACTCGCACACACACACTCGCACACACACACTCGCACACACACACTCTCGCACACACACACTCGCACACACACACTCGCACACACACTCGCACACACACAAACTCGCACACACACACACACACACTCGCACACACACACACACTCGCACACACACAATTGCACACACACGCACACACAAACTCGCACACACTCGCACACACACAAACTCGCACACACACAAACACACACTCGCACACACACACACACACACTTGCACACGCACAAACACACACTCGCACACACACACACACACACTCGCACACAAACACACTCGCACACACACAATCGCACACACACTCGCACACACACACACTCGCCCACACACAAACTCGCACTCACTCACTGGCGAGCGTGTGTGCAGCTCATCTCCACTTGATGCTGGAAGGCGAAATGGAAATACATTGAAATTGGAGTCAATCGCTATCAGCTGCGTGTGTGGCGGACATGTAATCCTCTCTCTCTCTCTCTCGCCCCCCCCCACTTCCCTCGTCCCAATTTTGTTCGCCCGTTCCACGCTGCTGCTCTTCGTATGCGGGCAGCTCGGTGATTTCCCGCTGCCCGCAGGGTGTCCACTCGAGACTCGCGAAGGGGCAGCAGCAGCAGCAGCATTGACGGGGTCGTCAGGACCATCTGACCCCTGACCCGTCCCCTCTGCCGTGCCCGGGGTACCAAATGCCCCAGGAGTCGGCAAGCTAAGGCCCCGGTGACGAATGCGGTGGATATTTTGGCTGCCCCTTTGCGGGCAGCCGTTGAACAACAACAACAACAAAAAACGTAAATCTGAAAACACAATTTGACGTAATGATAATTGATTTCATTAAAAAAAACTGGCAGGGAATGATGGGTCACTATGGAATGTCTTGGTGACGGCAAGATGTACAAACCCGATTGTGAAATAATTACTAAGGTGGGAGGGCAGGGATGAACGCCTTGTATTCCATCACCTGTTGTGTATGAGTCAGCTTGTGGTTGTTGTTGTTGTTGTTGTTGTTGTTTATGAGTCAGGTTGTTGTTGTTGTTGTGTATGAGTCAGGTTGTTGTTGTTGTGTATGCGTCAGGTTGTTCTTGGTGTGTATGAATCAGGTTGTTGTTGTTGTTGTTTATGAGTCAGGTTGTTGTTGTTGTTGTGTATGACTCAGGTTGTTGTTGTGCATGAGTCAGGTTGTTGTTGTTGTGCATGAGTCAGGTTGTTGTTGTTGTGTATGAGTCAGGTTGTTGTTGTTGTTGTGCATGAGTCAGGTTGTTGTTGTTGTTGTTGTGTATGCGTCAGGTTGTTGTTGTTGTGTATGAATCAGGTTGTTGTTGTTGTTTATGAGTCAGGTTGTTGTTGTTGTGTATGACTCAGGTTGTTGTTGTGCATGAGTCAGGTTGTTGTTGTTGTGCATGAGTCAGGTTGTTGTTGTTGTGTATGAGTCAGGTTGTTGTTGTTGTGTATGAGTCAGGTTGTTGTTGTTGTTGTTGTGCATGAGTCAGGTTGTTGTTGTGCATGAGTCAGGTTGTTGTTGTTGTGCATGAGTCAGGTTGTTGTTGTTGTGTATGAGTCAGGATGTTGTTGTTGTTGTTGTTGTTGTTGTTGTGCATGAGTCAGGTTGTCGTTGTTGTGCATGAGTCAGGTTGTTGTTGTTGTGTATGAGTCAGGTTGTTGTTGTTGTTGTTGTGCATGAGTCAGGTTGTTGTTGTTGTGTATGAGTCAGGTTGTTGTTGTGCATGAGTCAGGTTGTTGTTGTTGTGCATGAGTCAGGTTGTTGTGTATGAGTCAGGTTGTTGTTGTTGTTGTTGTGCATGAGTCAGGTTGTTGTTGTTGTTGTGTATGAGTCAGGTTGTTGTTGTTGTGTATGAGTCAGGATGTTGTTGTGTATGAGTCCGGTTGTTGTTGTTGTGTATGAGTCAGGTTGTTGTTGTTGTGTATGAGTCAGGTTGTTGTTGTTGTTGTTGTGCATGAGTCAGGTTGTTGTTGTTGTGTATGACTCAGGTTGTTGTTGTTGTGCATGAGTCAGGTTGTTGTTGTTGTGCATGAGTCAGGTTGTTGTTGTTGTTGTGCATGAGTCAGGTTGTTGTTGTTGTGTATGAGTCAGGTTGTTGTTGTTGTGTATGAGTCAGGTTGTTGTTGTTGTTGTTGTTTATGAGTCAGGTTGTTGTTGTTGTGTATGAGTCAGGTTGTTGTTGTTGTTGTCTATGAGTCAGGTTGTTGTTGTTGTTGTGTATGAGTCAGATTGTTGTTGTGTTTGAGTCAGGTTGTTGTTGTTGTTTATGAGTCAGGTTGTTGTTGTTGTGTATGAGTCAGGTTGTTGTTGTTGTGTATGAGTCAGGTTGTTGTTGTTGTGTATGAGTCAAGTTGTTGTTGTTGTGTATGACTCAGGTTGTTGTTGTTGTGTATGACTCAGGTTGTTGTTGTTGTTTATGAGTCAGGTTGTTGTTGTTGTGTATGACTCAGGTTGTTGTTGTTGTGTATGACTCAGGTTGTTGTTGTTGTTTATGAGTCAGGTTGTTGTTGTTGTGTATGACTCAGGTTGTTTTTGTTGTGTATGACTCAGGTTGTTGTTGTTGTGTATGACTCAGGTTGTTGTTGTTGTGTATGACTCAGGTTGTTGTTGTTGTGTATGACTCAGGTTGTTGTTGTTGTGTATGACTCAGGTTGTTGTTGTTTATGAGTCAGGTTGTTGTTGTTGTGTATGACTCAGGTTGTTGTTGTTGTGTATGACTCAGGTTGTTGTTGTTGTTGTTTATGAGTCAGATTGTTGTTGTTGTGTATGACTCAGGTTGTTGTTGTTTATGAGTCAGGTTGTTGTTGTTGTGTATGACTCAGGTTCTTGTTGTTGTGTATGACTCAGGTTGTTGTTGTTGTGTATGACTCAGGTTGTTGTTGTTGTTGTTTATGAGTCAGGTTGTTGTTGTTGTGTATGACTCAGGTTGTTGTTGTTGTGTATGAGTCAGGTTGTTGTTGTGTATGACTCATGTTGTTGTTGTGTATGAGTCAGGTTGTTGTTGTTCTAGAGTCAGATTGTTGTTATTGTTGTCGCTCTGCTGTGTACTCGCTGTGTCTGTGGCTCAAGTGGCTTCGCGGCGTGTGACGCGGCTCTCCAACTCTGTCGGTCAAAGACAAAAACAAACGAAATCATGTCTCCTTCTCCTCTCCTTCCTCCTCTTCTTCCTCCTCCTCCTCTTCTTATTCTCCTTCTCCATTGAAAGGTTGCCGAGCTCTGCGACACCCCGAGACGTTGACGCGAGGCGAGAGGCGTTCCGTGCACACAGACGACCTCGTACTCTTTAGTTCTTTCGGTAAAGTCACGTGGGTAGAAAATAAAATAAATAAAATACATATATCCAGCAATGCAACTGCTGGATATTTGTATTTTTTTCCGCCTGAGGATGACCGCTCGTGTTGCGCCCGAAACGTCGTGATTTATTTTATTTCTCTACCCACGTGACTTTGCCGAAAGAACCACAGAGGATGGATTCCTGCAGTCACGAAAGCTTCAAATCGAGATTGAGCAGCTGCTTGCCCTGCGCATTGTCCATCACACGTGGCCGTGATTCGTGGGATCGCCCCCATCGAGCCGCTGTTGTTGTTGTTGTCTTCATTGTTGTTGTTGTTGTTGTCTTTGTTGTTGTTGTCTTCATTGTTATCGTGGTTGTTGTTGTCTTTGTTGTTGTTGTCTTCATTGTTATCGTGGTTGTTGTTGTCTTTGTTGTTGTTGTTATTGTCTTCATTGTTATCGTGGTTGTTGTTGTCTTTGTTGTTGTTGTTGTTGTTGTCTTCATTGTTATCGTGGTTGTTGTTGTCTTTGTTGTTGTTGTCTTCATTGTTATCGTGGTTTTTGTTGTCTTTGTTGTTGTTGTGGTTATTGTTGAAGTTGTTGTCTTGGTCGTTTTGTAGCTGTTCATGTAGTTCTTGTCTTTGTTGTTGAAATTATTGTCTTCGGTGTTTTTGTGGTTGTTGTTGGAGTTGCCGTCTTTGTTGTTGTAGTTGTGGTTTTTGTCAACAACCGCAATTCGTCACCACGGCGCTTGTGCCAGGCTACGTGCATGTTAAGGCGACGCGAACTGCCCAACGCCCGCTGGCAGCAGGTCACGGGAGAGACCCAGCAGGTGCCGTGGGTCGACTGACCGAGATGATTGGCCGATGCATCAACAACAAACAAAGATCCCCCGTATAGCCTGAACAGACTGTTGGGGCAGGTGCTGTTCGCGAGCACCTTTGAAGGCCGGCAAGGCACACGAGGGGGTGGGTGGGCAGCACCACGCCCGGTCACCTTTGTCTCCCTAGTGGTGATTTTTCTACACCGCAACCACGGACTCATTTAAGGTTGAGTCGACCTAGGGGAGGCTCAGAACCGATGCTGATAATCGTCACTGGTGTTGGTCGTGAGCGGGAATCGAACTCGGCACGCCGGGGATCGTAACGCAGCGCGCTAACTGCTACACTACCACTGCCCACACACACGCACGCACGCACTTTAATTCCAGATTAAAAGCTTCGTCCAGATCGCAATTAATCCAGTAACACGTGTACACGTGGGTTGCCTTTTTGGGTTTTTTTTGCCTTTCCATAAAAACACGGATTGAGCCGTTGTGTAATCCCACAGATGGTCCGGGCCGTTCCCGCCACGGATTTAGGGGGAGCAAGCAAAATGGGCTTAGGATCCCCGTTTCCCGATTTGGGGTTCTGACTGCTTCGTGCCGAACACAGAGCTGGTGCCACGGTCGAGGGGTTAAATGGTCGAGTGGCTGAGTAATCTATTGGTCAAGTGGCCGAGTGGTTAAGTAATCGAGTGGTCACGTGGCCGAATGGCTTACTAAGCGAGTGGTTAAGTGGTCGAGTGGCTGAGTAGTTGAGTGGTTACGTGAACGAGCGGTTTTAGTAGTCGAGTAGTTTATTAGTAAAGTGGTTTACTGGTCCAGCGGTCAAGTGGCCGAGTGGTTTACTGGTCGAGTGGCTGAGTAATCTATTGGTCAAGTAGCCGAGTGGTTAAGTAATCGAGTGGTCACGTGGCCGAGTGGTCTCGCGGTTGACCACGTGTGGCAGACGTTTGCGGATCGTCGTGTCGCGCTACAAATCGCCATCAACAGGCGGCCCTCTCGCTTGGCTACCGTTTGTTGGGTGCCCGTGAAAGTTTAAGTGGAGGAAAAATTACCTGGAGGGGGAACCAAACACGGATACAATTTATATATATATACACGACCTGCAATGACGTGATTTATGCAACATGTTCAACAACAACAAATAGCAACAAAATACGGAACTAAAGTTTTTTTAAAGCGTGCAAAGAAGCGTGGAGAAATGCGTGCTTGTGGAATTAGACTGGGAGACGGACAGAGGAACGCGTGGATCAGAGAAGATGCGCCGGTTAATGGAATAATCTGATGAGGAAGGCCAGTGGTGCTTTGGGAAGGCCGCGTCTCGGATAGACGGGACATTGGTGAGCGGTCAAGAATAATAACGGAGCGGCAGCCGAGGGATGGAAACGCTTCCTAGACGACGTCCACCATCAGTGGATGGACCACGGCTGATGATCACTATATACAGGATCTGACGAGAGTGCTCGTGATCTCAATGCGCAATGTTGCGGTGTGTGTTTGTTTGTCTTTGTGCCTGTTTGTGTCGGTTTGTGTGTGGTGCTGCCCCCCCCCCCCCCCTCGTGTACCGTTCTGGCCTTTCATAGGTGCTACTCGCTAACAGCACTTGCCCCAACGGCCTGTGAAGGCTATACGGGGGATCTTTGTCTTTGTTCCATACCCTGCTTTATCATTCATTGGGCAAAGTCGGCCACGTGCAGTTGTATCAACAGAAGCCCGCTGTGGTTGTGATCTGGAAAATTAGTTTAACAACAACAACAACAAAAACATTCAACTGAGAGAAACTAAATCCGAGAATCCTATTCGCAACGTAAAGAATTCCTGAATCGACCCCAAGACAATCGATTGTATATATTTATTCTGGAGGCTTCAAATATAGATTTCACGAGAGATTCCGATAATTAGGCCCAAGATGTATTTCTTAAGACCGCAAGAATTGGCGACGGCTAGGGGAAAGGCCATCATACAGCAGTGGATCTAGAATGGCTGCTGCTACTGCTGATCATGACGATGATGACACAAAGTTTACAATAATTAGAAAGCATATTATCAGTATCCGCCTTGTCCCATGTCTCGATAAGAAAGTTAAAACGAGTCCGAGCGATTTCATGCAGCTCACATGAGCTGCATTGAAGCATCGGTGCTCATTCATTTCTTGTTTACAGCCCTGCAAGAGCCCGTGGTGGAAATTCCACATTCCTATGGCAGGGGCGAGTGTTTTCATAGGACACCCGCCGTTCATTTCTCCACGAATTAGGACCAATGTTTAATCCACACCTCCAAACAAGATTTGACCTCACAACCTTCTGACTGCGAGCCATTCGATGTTGCGCTGGCCGGCAAAACAACCGAGAAAATACTCCGAAATATAACAACAACAACAACAACAACAATAAACAAGGTACATGGATATACATTTACAGCAATACCCCGATTAACATCTCCTCATTTTACGTCGTTTCGAAAACACGTCCTCACCTTATCTCGAACATCGCCACTACCCGAATTGCGTCACCTCAATCACACACTCACGTCGCTGACGGCATCGTCCCATCCTGTCTCGTTATCCGTCGCCTCTCAGCCTTCGCCTCCACCACCGCCGTACCCTGTACACGAACCACTTTGCGTCGTGCATCAAGAAACGCACCGCAGAATGCAATATATTATTTACGTTCGGTATGTTGCGTGTGTGCAGTGCACGTTGAACTTCTTTCGCACCGTGCGTCGCCGACCACGATAATCGGAGGCGCGGGCAGAAGGACAACAAATCGAACAGAAACAAAGGCAGTTCTACAGGCACCAGTTTTACATTTAGATTTAAAAGTGCGTAACTCGAGGGGCCTTTTGGTGAAACATCGCTTCGACGGACGTCTTCTCGACATCCGCCGTCGAAGCCGCACCTTCCAAGAACGCGTACCCGACGGATGAACACGGCCTATTGATTCTAGATTTGAAGCTTTCGTGACTGCAAGGATTCATACTCGTAGGTTTTTTCGGGAAAGTCACGTAGGTAAAAAATAAAAAAAAATTAAAAAGATTACTTTTAGAAATTTTTATTTAATAAACATTTTTATTAAAATTACTTGTATGAATTTTTTTTTTTTCCCTACGTGACTTTACCGAAAAACCCTAAAAGTACGGCCTATTGTTGTCCACTCGCACTGGACAGTGAACGCGCGCTGCAAGCGGTGCTGGCGAGCGCACCGTGTCGGTAGCGCGGGTGCCTCCGACTCGGTGTCATCTTCATTCGCGTCGCTCTCGGGGTCGCGGAGGTCACGGAGGTCACGGGGTCACGGCTCTGCGCACGTTCAACCTCCGGGCGAGACGCGAGCGGGGGGGGGGGGCGGTCGGAACACAACGCGGGGCGATGGGTTTTGCTTGGCTTTCATTGGACGGGACTCTCCGATACGATCTTTTCATTACCATTCAACGCGTACCACCGAGGGCGCGAAGCTATCGCGGCGACATAATTGTTGTCGGATGGTAAGTTTAAACAAAAAAAAAATATTTACGGCCCGTGAAAATAAATCATCGAGGTTATTCCAACCACCCTCCCCCATCCCCCAAGTCCCAACCAGCCCCCGGTGAAACACAAAGCCGCAGGCACCGTCCGTGGGCGTTATCTGGCGGTCCGCGCGGCGCGAGAGTGTGCCGGTCATTATCTGAGCCGTAGATCAACCGGGCGCATTCGACGGGAGCACACGTTTCGCCGTGCGGCAGACGAGGAGGAGGGGAAGGAGGGTGGCGAGAAAGAAAAAAACCCGAACAAATAGCTCCATACATCAGCGGCCGGTGACTGGCTGAAAATGAGCTTTCTGGCCCGGAGCCAGAGAATAGGCCCTGGCCGTTTGTACGCGCGGATACACACTTTGGTGGGACATCGCCCCCACCACCACACACCCACCACCCACCCACCACACACACAAATGTATTGGCTGAATGTGGCTCGCGGTGGCAGCGGCGGCGGTGGTGGTGGTGGTGGCGGTGGTGGGGAGAAGAGACGGGGGTGGAATTCTGGCAGCTGGTGATGTACTCAAGACAGCATAATAGATAGCGGCTTTCATGCGCGCTCAGGGATTGCGGAGGCGGTGGGGAGGGGGTGGGGGAACCCCGAAGAGTATCGGAGATATGCAACCCGAACCACTCACCGAACAGAATCGTTAATACTGCCTTAGCACCTTCGGGGAATTGTTATTTTAAATATGCATGTGTATTGTTCCTGATAATAGGTGTTTTCCCTTTTTTCTGGCAACAAAACAGGTTAAATTTGTATTTAAAGCTTTCGTGACTGCAGGGATTCATATTATTGGTTCTTTCGGTAAAGTCACGCAGAAGGGAAATAATAAAATTATAAAAATATAAAACAATAAAATTCTCACGACGTTTCGACTGCAACACAAGCAATCGTCATCAGGTGTGAAAAACACCTGATGATGATTGCGTGAGAATTTTATTGTTTTGTGTTTTTTATTATTTTCTTATTTTCCTTCTACGTGACTTTACCGAAAGAACCAAGAATAACAAAACAGCTGTGTTAAGATGTTAAAACACCAAACTGAAACCTTTTACGAGGAATCACGTCTGTGAAGTACCGGTGAAGACGCTGGACACCCAGGTTGAGGCACACGTATATTTATTTTAGCTTGTCGGTACAGGACAACACTAGAGGGGGTAGCGGCCCCCTCACCCGGATAACTGGGGATACCCCCTAGCTACTCTCACCTATCCCCAAGTCCTCCTCTAACGGGCTAGGGGAGGCTAACTGGCCCGACACTGGTGAGACGGGCTACGGTCTCCGGAGTCCCAGGGTCTAACCCTGGTTCACGGAACCACGCCTCTGGCTCGATCCTCTGCAGCCCTGACAAGGGCGGCGTCGAGGGGAGTCCAGGGCTCTAGCTAGAGGATCTTCACTCTTCCTCCTTCGTTCCCAGACTGAGCCCCGAGCTCTCTCTGTCCTCCCCCTTTATACCCCTCACCAGGATCCCAACCCCCCAGGCTGCCTGACGCGGACGTCGTTGCGGGCACCCCCCGTGTACTCCCGTAACTCCGCCCACTGTGTTTGTTACCCATTGGATCGTATGCACTTACAGCCCTCCCGTAACAGCCCTACATCACCCCCCCCATTACAGCTCGCAGCCGTCCCGGCTGCAACAATTCCAAATAAAGGAACATTTACCCCTCGACCCCGTGTGTGCCTCATTTTTTTCAACAAAATGCAAATTGAAGAACAACAACAAGAACACCAACCATACCCCCGAAAGGAATGTCCGACGCACCCCCCCCCCCCGCATAAATACGAAATCCGTAAAAGCACGTATATACAACTAGCCAGGAACTCCCCCCAGCACACACAGCACACCCACGACACACAACGCACCCACAACACACACACCGCGCCCACACAACACAACACACACAGTGTGCAAGGAGCACACCACCGACGCAGCATACAGTAACCATGACACGTGAAGGAAAATAAAATAAAAAAAAGTTTTTTTTTTCTTCTTTTTCTTCCTGCTGTATATTATAAGAGTCTGCGCATTTTAGCGCGCGTCCTTGCCGCAGGCCCGTCACACGGGGCAACCCCGGACGGCGGACCATCCGGTGGCGGCTGTCCCATTCGAGGTGAGGTCGCGATTGAAGTCGCGCGACTGTCGGCATCACCTGTGGGGGTTCCAGGGCGTGAGCCCGTCATTCCCGGTGCACCTGTGGGTGGGACAGCCGGCAACACATCAGGCGAGAGCAGCGACGGACCCTCCGAGTCGGTCGACCCCCCACATGCTTGGCCTCGCGTGCGTGGCGTGGGCCCCCGCACCGCAACAAACGGCTTCAGCCTAGAGGGGTGTACAAACCACCGGCGCCTCCCCCATTGGATTCGAACGCACTGAGGCCTCAAAACCTCAACAACCTCGACGGGGCCCCGCCACGGGCGTACGAGTTTAGAGGAGGTCGCGAGTGGTACCTGGGGACAGTGCAGCCATGCCCTGTCCCCCGGCTTCCACTGCAGCACGTGCGCGCGAGCCAGTCTGAGGCGCTCGTTCGCCTTCTGACGCCTGTCAGAATTTAGCCTCGCCGCATCCCGCGCCTCAGTCAGTTTGTCAAGGTTAAATTTAACGTGATCGTCCAATTTAGATTTGCCCAGCGGCACGGGGATCTGCAGCTGTGCCCGAACAGGTGGGTCGGGTTCGCGGCCATACATAAGAAAGAAAGGTGAAAACCCCGTCGCAGCATGGGGAGCCAATCTGTATGCCGCTAGAACCCCTTGAATTTGTAAGTCCCAATCAGCCTGTGAGTCCGAAACTTGCTGCGACAACATAGACGTGATGGTGCGATGCAGACGCTCGACCATCCCGTCCGTTTGCGGGTGATAGGGAGAGGTTCGAATTTTTTTCGTTCCTAGGAGATCACAGACTTGTTTTAGGAGTTTCCCCGAAAAATTTCTACCCTGGTCGGTCAACAACCGCTCCGGGGCACCTTTGTCCATGACATAACCTTGGACAAAGGCGTCGACGATGGCTGCTGCCGACTGATTCGCCAGGGGCCAGGCCATAGGCCAGCGCGTAAAATATTCGACCCCAGTAAGCAAATATTTATTTCCCCTGGAGGTGGCGGGGAATGGCCCCAGAATGTCCAGTGCGACCAGTTCATTTATTCTGGAGACCTGGATGGATTGCAAGGGCGGGTTCGACTCCCGTGCCGGTGGTTTGCGCTGCGCACACTGAGGGCATGCCGCCAACAGATCAGCGACATCCCTTGTCATACCCGGCCAAAAAAAATTCAGCTGGAGCAAGGCGAGTGTTTTCTGGGTACCTAGGTGGAGGAGGCGCTCATGAGCAGCCCACACCACCTTACCCCGTAGGCCAGAAGGGACCACCAGCCGGTGACGCTGGGATTTCCCGTCCCAATGCATAAGTAAGCCCGCATGGGTTTCCCATGCGTCGGCATGACCCGTCACACGCCCCCTCTCCCCGGCGCGACGACGCAACGCGAGGAGGGAGGCATCCTCCAACTGGAGGCGCCCCCATTCATCAACGGGCAATCCAAGCAGGGAATCTCTCCCCTGTTCGGCGATATCAATGGGGACTACCGTTTCATCGTCGGCGGCCGCCGCCAGGACCGGAACCATCATGTCCCCTACTGGCTTGCAACGCCCCGACCCCAGGAGGCATGCGCATTCGGAGGCGGTTGGCATCCGCGACAGAGCGTCAGCGTTGGTGTGGCGAACGCCCTTACGATAAGTGGTTTCAAAACTGAAATCCTGGAGGACCTCCAACCATCGGGACAATTGTCCCGATGGCTGTTGAACCTTCAGGGCGTACTGCAGTGCCGCATGATCTGTGCGGACGGTGAAATGCCGACCGTACAGATATGGGCGATACTGTTGGATGAAATAGACGATTGCCAACAGTTCCCTACGGGTGACACAATATCTTTGCTCCGTTGGAGACAACACCCGACTGCCGTACGCGACCACCCGTTCCACGCCGTCAACCACCTGGGAAAGCACGCCTCCAATACCTGTGTTGCTCGCGTCGGTGTCGAGCAAAAACGGCCTCGAAAAATCTGGGTAAATCAAGGGAGGAGCCTTCACCAGCGCGTCCCGAAGGGAGCAGAAAGCGGCTTCCTCATCCTGACCCCAGTGGAACCGGACCCCTTTTGATGTTAACGCGTGTAGGGGTTTTGCAATCGTTGCAAAATTAGCGACGAAGCGTCGGTAATATGATGCGAAGCCAATAAAACTCCTGACCTCTCCCACCGTGGTGGGAGTCGGCCAGGAGCTGACACACTGCGTTTTGGCGGGATCGGTAGCAATACCCGAGCGCCCTACGATGTGCCCCAGATAACGCACCGACTCGCGTAACAAATGGCATTTCTGGGGCTTAAATTTCAAATTAGCAGCCCGCATCTTTAGGAAAACCGCCCGCAACCTCTGGAGATGTTCGTCAAAAGTTTTACCAAAGACAATAACGTCATCCAAATAAATCAGGCACGACTCCCATTGCAATCCAGCCAAAACCAATTCCATCAATCGCTGGAAAGTTGCCGGCGCTGAGTGTAAGCCCATCGGCAACCGGTTGAATTGGAACAGGCCGTGCGGTGTACGGAAAGCAGTTTTAGGCTTAGAATCATCGTCCAGAGGAAGCTGCCAGAATCCCGAAAGTAAATCTAGTGTGGAGAAGAATCGCGCTCCCGCCAAGGCGTCCAGCGATTCGTCCATCCGTGGGAGCGGGTATGCGTCGGCAACCGAAATTTTATTAAGGCGCCGAAAATCCACGCAAAACCGCAACGAGCCGTCCTGTTTTTTAACCAGGACGATCGGCGCTCCCCAAGGGCTGGTGGAGGGAGAAATGATGTCGGCGGCTAACATGTCATCAACAGCCGATTTGACATGGTCCTTTTCGGCGGGACTTAACCGAAACGGATTTTGGCGAATTGGCGGGCTGTCACCCGTGTCAATATGGTGACGCAGCAGGTGAGTGCAACCCAAATCATATTTATCTCGACTGAAAACGTCGGAAAATTCCCTCAGTAGCGTTCTAAGCTGTTGGCGCTCTGAATTTGTCAGGTCCGTCGATCCCGCACAAAGCGCGTCGAGCCACCCTTCATCGCTGTCTGAATGTGGGAGCATCCGGGAAGCAGTGCCAACGTGGTTCGCGACAGGTTCCTCGCAGGGCACTGGCGTCGCGTGAGCGAGCACCGTCCCTTGAGGAACCACCACCGTCTGCGATCCCACATTGAGGACCGCGATGAAAGGGTCCCCGTCCCCTCTTACGACGGTCTGGGCCGGAATCAAATGAGGCCCATTAACCCCGGCCCTAGACGGTCCCAGCAAAACACCCTGATCCCCTATGCCCTTAGCGAAGGGCTTACGAAGTTTCAGAGGCACTAGCATTTGAGCTCCCGGCGGCACACGAACAGTTTTAACGACGAACGCCGGTACCGTCGCGAACGCCGACCGAGCCGCCGCAGGGGATGGCAGGAACGCCATGCGCCGCCCCGATGGAAGCTCAATGCATCCTTGGTCGATCAAAATACGAATGGGCATTTTACCTAAGAAATCCGTCCCCAGCAGGCACGGAACCGCCAGCGAGGAGGAAACGAAAATCGGCCCCGACAATTTGATGTCCCCTATAGAAATTTGCGCTCGAATCTGTCCCATGATGCCGAGAGAGCCCCCGTTAGCGGCATAGAACGGGACGTTAACCGGCAGTAAAGGCCGGCTTTGTACGGGCAGAATATTGTAAATTAATTCCGAAATGATTGTCGCCGATGCCCCCGTATCGACCAAGATGCGTACTTCTACCCCGTCAATGTGTCCGACCACGGCCGACGACCCTGACGACGCGGCTACCACGCGATGGGCCAACACGGACCACTGTTTGGGCTCGATTTGAGTCCCCGCAGTGATCCGCGTTGGCCCCTCGCAACGCGACATCGGCCCCCCGTTTGTTGTGGTGCGAGAGCGTGCAACGGGTAGGTGCTTTGGCCAAACATGTGTGGTGCCGCGACTCGCCGGGTCATGTTGCTGGAGCTTGGGAGGAGGAGGCCCGGCGTCCCGTCGAGGCGTCGTCCCGCGCTGTCGAGGAGAGCGGCACCCCGAGGCGACGTGGCCCCGGACGCCGCAGTTGAAACACCGCGGGAGCCCCGGTGGAGACGACGGGCGGTTGAAACGGCTTGACCCGTCCCGGGCCGACCGTACTTCTTGCGCCTGTTGCCGTCGATGGTCGACGGCGAAGAGCTCCTCCGTCGGAAGGGTGGCTGCAGCCACCGCACGCCCTGCCGATGCCCTGCTGGCTTTCCGCCGCAGGGACAGAAGGTTGGCGTGAAGGAGGCGCGCCGCCTGAAGAGAGGTCATCTCGGCGTCCTCCTGTGCGACGACAGCGATGTCCAGGTCGTCTGCCAGGAGGAGTATTTTCTCCGTGACCATCGCGTCCACGCCATCGTCGTCCATACGGGGAAAAGCCGTCTTAGCCAGCGCTAGGAGGCTCGTCCTGTATGCCAGGGGCGACTCCTTCTCACCCCGCTTGCGCTCGTAGAACTGCTCTCTGCATTCCGCTGAAGGTCCATAGACCCCGGCCAGCAGTTGTAGTGCCTTCGGCAGAGTAGACCGCTTCTCTTTCGGCGCCGATGTGAGGGCGGCGAGCGCGTCTGCGTCGAGGAGCGCCGGCAGCGCGCAGAGGGCTTCATCGTCGGACCACCTTGCCATTTCTTGGTGGGCGATGAAGCGTCGCTGGAAGCCGCCCCAGTCGCCCTCTGCACCAACAAATTCTTTCAGCGGAGGCAGCCGTTGTTGCAGCGCAGCGTTCGCCTTGGAAGTCTGTAGGCTGCTATCCTCGGGACTCGGCTGTGCGTCGGCGCGAATGGCAGATGGAATCGCCTGTCGCGGATGTGATGACGCTCCCTCCGCTGGAGATGACGCCGCTGTCCCAGCGAGAGCGGTGTCGGACCCAAGGTTGAGCCCGGCCACGCCCTCCGCAGCTGCCGTGACGATGGCGGGAAATTCAAAGTTGGAGTCTTCAGAAATGGCGGGAAGGCGCTCAGGTCGACGACTCCCCTCGCCCCGTGGTGGACCACCAGCCCCCAGCCGCGTGATGTATTCCAGCGTGGCGGCAGCGGCGTACAGTAGCTCCGCCAGTCTCTCGTGAGCCAGCCGTAGCGCGTCTGGCCGCGGCCCCTCTTCATGCCGATGCCCCGGTAGGAACGCGTCGGCCCCCGGCTGCGCCATGTCTTGGTGAGCCGCCTCGGGCTCAACGACTTCAGCAGTGTCCTCCTCCGGTACTCTGGCTCGAGCTGTCTGACGTGTTTCCATGTCCGTAGTACTTCTGACACCAGATGAAGTACCGGTGAAGACGCTGGACACCCAGGTTGAGGCACACGTATATTTATTTTAGCTTGTCGGTACAGGACAACACTAGAGGGGGTAGCGGCCCCCTCACCCGGATAACTGGGGATACCCCCTAGCTACTCTCACCTATCCCCAAGTCCTCCTCTAACGGGCTAGGGGAGGCTAACTGGCCCGACACTGGTGAGACGGGCTACGGTCTCCGGAGTCCCAGGGTCTAACCCTGGTTCACGGAACCACGCCTCTGGCTCGATCCTCTGCAGCCCTGACAAGGGCGGCGTCGAGGGGAGTCCAGGGCTCTAGCTAGAGGATCTTCACTCTTCCTCCTTCGTTCCCAGACTGAGCCCCGAGCTCTCTCTGTCCTCCCCCTTTATACCCCTCACCAGGATCCCAACCCCCCAGGCTGCCTGACGCGGACGTCGTTGCGGGCACCCCCCGTGTACTCCCGTAACTCCGCCCACTGTGTTTGTTACCCATTGGATCGTATGCACTTACAGCCCTCCCGTAACAGCCCTACATCTGCATCCATTTGGTGTTTTAACATCTTAACACCTGTTTTGTTACCAAAAAAAAGGGGAAAACCCGATTATCATATTTTGGTACTGGCAAAGGAGGTCGCATGCTTTATTATTCATCTTCATTATCTTCTTGTTTCTTCCTCTTCTTATTCCTCTGCTTGTTCCTATTCTTCTTCCTATTCTTATTAATAATCATAAAAATATCGCACTCCTGCTGACAAAGTCTCATAGGAATGGTGGCGCTTCGAGACTCAAATTGCGTGAACTGCGTGCACGTGGACATCACTCTGCCACAAAAAATGATGTTTGATGTTTTCCTCCATGCTGGGAGTTTCTTCGACGATGCATGCATGTTCAACTTCTTTTGCACAGCATTGGTTCGAGCACGGAATCGACCTCGTTATCATGTCTAATGTCTATCTATTCCTGTTCCATAAGCTCCTTATATGGGCAAGCACACGCTCAGGATAACGTGATTATCCCGCACCGCCGATGAGCACGCTTAGCTATGTACGGTGCGAAAGAAGTTCAACACACATCACAAGCTCTGCGGTCCTACATGCATGAAGGTGTCATCGCCATCTCCTGACGAGTCAGGGTACATCACACCACGCCCACAGTTTGGAAGGTAACAGCAGCCCCAAGTTGTCGAACACCCCGTTCGCTTAGCAACGACGCGTTCCCAATTTCAAGTGCGACATCGGTAGAGGGCCAAAGAGCGGCCCCGGGCAGTGACAGGGACTCGAAATCGGCCCAGGAATTTGTAAACACAGCGGCCCCAACTTCGGTCTATGGGTAATCAATTACACTGGTCAACACACTTTTTCTGGCATAAGGTATTCCAGCGGGTTTAAGGTAATTTTGGGGTGCTGATTCCAAATCTGGCATCAGTTTTTGTCTATCACAGGTTTTTGAGATATCAAATATTGCATTTTCAATAAAAACTGCAGAAGAAAAATATTAAATAAATGTGGAAATCTACATAAAATGATATTATAAACACACTATCCTAAAAATACAGCACCATATTTTAACACTAAAGCAGTCACTGACTCGCAACAACTTGCAATCATAAGTGACAGAGTTAATTTCGGGTAAAATCAATGAAAATGGGGTATGCCGATAGCTTAAAAATGAGATGTGATAGAGCAAATCTGAGATCAGATTTGGAATCAGCACCCTGAAATTAGTCTAAAACAGCTGCAAAAGTCCAGGCCAGAAAAAAATGTTTTTTTTTGTTGACCAGTGTCATTTATCTGCATTCATTTCAACGGTTGTAGTTACTCGTCGTAAGTTGCGAGATGTTGCGATGGTGACGACGTTCTCGCGTGATCTTCGCCGTGAGATCCTCATTGATGCCATTCGGTGCTGGGTCCAACAACAACAAACGCAAATGGGGAGCCGGTGAGGGAAAATCTTTGGGGCTGCCCCGATATGGGGACTTAAAATGCCAACTGAGAGCGTAAATGGGCAATGAAGCGTACACAAACGATGTAATTAAATACATGTTATATTGAAACAAAATTAATGTTTGTATAATGTGTGTATTTTTTTATTATATTAGTATGTTAATATTTATATCTGAATATTATTATTGTTTTTACTCTGATCCCCCACCCAGACCGGGCTCACTGGCCATGAGCCCCATCACCCACCAGCCATGAGCCCCATCACCCACCAGCCATGAGCCCCATCACCCACCCGCCATGAGCCCCATCACCCACCCGCCATGAGCCCCATCACCCACCCGCCATGAGCCCCATCACCCACCGGCCACGAGCCCCATCACCCACCCGCCATGAGCCCCATCACCCACCGGCCACGAGCCCCATCACCCACCAGCCATGAGCCCCATCACCCACCGGGCATGAGCCCCATCACCCACTGGCCATGAGCCCCATCACCCACCAGCCATGAGCCCCATCACTCACCGGCCATGAGCCCCATCACCCACCGGCCATGAGCCCCATCACCCACCAGCCATGAGCCCCATAACTCACCAGCCATGAGCCCCATCACTCACCGGCCATGAGCCCCATCACCCACCAGCCATGAGCCCCATCACCCACCAGCCATGAGGCCCATCACTCACCAGCCATGAGCCCCATCACCCACCAGCCATGAGCCCCATCACCCACTGGCCATGAGCCCCATCACCCACCGGCCATGAGCCCCATCACCCACCAGCCATGAGCCCCATCACTCACCGGCCATGAGCCCCATCACCCACCGGCCATGAGCCCCATCACCCACCAGCCATGAGCCCCATCACTCACCAGCCATGAGCCCCATCACCCACCGGCCATGAGCCCCATCACCCACCAGCCATGAGCCCCATCACCCACCAGCCATGAGCCCCATCACCCACCAGCCATGAGCCCCGTCACCCACCAGCCATGAGCCCCATCACTCACCAGCCATGAGCCCCATCACCCACCGGTCATGAGCCCCATCACCCACCAGCCATGAGCCCCATCACCCACCAGCCATGAGCCCCATCACCCACCAGCCATGAGCCCCATCTCCCACCAGCCATGAGCCCCATCACCCACCGGTCATGAGCCCCATCACCCACCGGCCATGAGCCCCATCACCCACCAGCCATGAGCCCCATCACCCACCAGCCATGAGCCCCATCACCCACCGGGCATGAGCCCCATCACCCACCAGCCATGAGCCCCATCACCCACCAGCCATGAGCCCCATCACCCACCAGCCATGAGCCCCATCACCCACCGGGCATGAGCCCCATCACCCATCGGGCATGAGCCCCATCACCCACTGGCCATGAGCTCCATCACCCACCAGCCATGAGCCCCATCACCCACCAGCCATGAGCCCCATCACCCACCGGGCATGAGCCCCATCACCCACTGGCCATGAGCCCCATCACCCACCAGCCATGAGCCCCATCACCCACCAGCCATGAGCCCCATCACCCACCAGCCATGAGCCCCATCACCCACCAGCCATGAGCCCCATCACCCACCAGCCATGAGCCCCATCACCCACCAGCCATGAGCCCCATCACCCACCGGGCATGAGCCCCATCACCCACTGGCCACGAGCCCCATCACCCACCGGCCATGAGCCCCATCACCCACCAGCCATGAGCCCCATCACCCACCGGCCATGAGCCCCATCACTCACCAGCTATGAGCCCCATCACCCACCGGCCATGAGCCCCATCACTCACCAGCCATGAGCCCCATCACCCACCGGCCATGAGCCCCATCACCCACTGGCCATGAGCCCCATCACCCACCGGCCATGAGCCCCATCACCCACCAGCCATGAGCCCCATCACCCACCAGCCATGAGCCCCATCACCCACCAGCCATGAGCACCATCACCCACCAGCCATGAGCCCCATCACCCACCAGCCATGAGCCCCATCACCCACCGGGCATAAGCCCCATCACCCACCGGGCATAAGCCCCATCACCCACCGGGCATGAGCCCCATCACTCACCGGCCATGAGCCCCATCACCCACCGTGCATGAGCCCAATCACCCACCAGCCATGAGCCCCATCACCCACCTGCCATGAGCCCCATCACCCACCCGCCATGAGCACCATCACCCACCGGCCATGAGCCCCTTCACCCACCGGCCATGAGCCCCATCACCCACCGGTCATGAGCCCCATCACCCACCGGCCATGAGCCCCTCACCCACCGGCCATGAGCCCCATCACCCACCAGGCATGAGACCCATCACTCACCGGCCATGAGCCCCATCACCCACCTGCCATGAGCCCCATCACCCACCGGCCATGAGCCCCATCACCCACCAGGCATGAGCCCCATCACTCACCGGCCATGTGCCCCATCACCCACCGGTCATGAGCCCCATCACCCACCTGCCATGAGCCCCATCACTCACCGGCCATGAGCCCCATCACCCACCTGCCATGAGCCCCATCACCCACCCGCCATGAGCCCCATCACCCACCGGCCATGAGCCCCTTCACCCACCGGCCATGAGCCCCATCACCCACCGGTCATGAGCCCCATCACCCACCGGCCATGAGCCCCTCACCCACCGGCCATGAGCCCCATCACCCACCAGCCATGAGCCCCATCACTCACCGGCCATGAGCCCTTCACCCACCGTGCATGTGCCCCATCACCCACCGCGCATTTGCCCCATCACCCACCCCTGCGCCATGGCCCAGCCATGACCGATTTGGCACTTGAATTGGGAGAAAGACAAAAAAAACTTCACTGTTGGTGAACGGGGTGTCCAAATCGACAACTTGGGGTTGTTATCTTGTTGACCCGTGAACGTCGAGGCTCGCCAGGGGATGGCGATGACAGCTTCACACATAGAGGACCGCAGAGCTTGTAGTGACGGTGTGGGGGGAGAAATGGTCCCTGATGCGTAAATTATGATAGTGTGTCATGCCCAAATATTCACGTATGTTGAACGTGTTTCACACGGTACGTAGCCAACCGTTGTAATCGGAGGTGCGGGGGGGGGTTAATAAGGTTGCCCTGAGTGTGTGTGCTTCTCCACACGAGGAGTTATGGAAGAGGAATAGAAATAACTAATAGTGATGTCGATTCCATGCCCGATCCCACGATCAAATACACACAACACCTCCGACTCATGCTCGAGCCCATGTTGTAACCGAAACGAAGGCGCATGCATTAATAATCCCACCACTTTGCATGTTTCACCACAATTACGTTCTGCTTAATGCAGACTTGATTCCTTGCAAAATGCATCTATTTGGTGTTTTAACATCTTAACACATCCTGGCTTATTGCCAGAAAGGTTAAACGCTATTCTTGGTTCTTTCGGTAAAGTCACGTAGAAGAGAAATAATAAAATAATAAAAATAAAAATAAAACTTTATAAAATAATATAATAAATTATGTTTTCTTTTTATTATTTTATTATTTCCCTTCTACGTGACTTTACCGAAAGAACCAAGAAGATGTGGCTTCTTCTTCTTCCTATTGACATCGTCTTACAGCTGCTGATGTCGATGTAGAGCACCGACTACAATGTCACGTCCAGGTGGACAAGCTCAGACAACCGCGTCAGGAGCAGCAGAGTGTACCACCGTCGCCGCGGTTTGTGGATCGGGGCATCGCGTCGTTACACATTGCACGGTCTGTTCTGGATGACAACAGTCGCCTACTGGAGAGTGTGTCAGCTTCCGCTTGTGAATCAGGGTATCCGCGTGTCGACTGCCATGGCCTGCGCAGTGGATGCGGTTGAGGATGGACCATGAGCTTCGTGGAAGATCAAACCCAGAGGGATCTTCTGCGTTGGCTCTTTCACAGCAAGGCGGTGTTTGTTCGCGAGTTCTTTTGAACTCCGTTCAGCTCTCCAATCTCCATCGAGGGGGTTGAACTTGCACCGTTCGAAGGTTAAAGCGCGCGGGGTCCAAACGCGGCTTGCGGCGTCACTTGAAGCGAGGGGCGTTACTGAGGTCCTGGTGGATGGGAAGGCGAACGGTTTCCTCGATTCGCACCACTTCCCAAAGGGTTGCAGCATAGCTCCTACTGCTGCTACTGCTGCTGCTACTGCTGCTCCTGCTGCTGCTGCTCCTGCTGCTACTACATTCCCGCTCCCTCTCCGTGGTTCCTTCTCCTGGCTACTCTCAGTCGCCCTCCCCCCTCCCCCCTCGTATATTCGAGAGCGAGCAGACACCGTGGGGCGGTGGTGGTGGCGGCGACGCAGCCTTGCAAGTTGAAATAATGAAGCTGATTCACGAGTGTAATATACCTGTGAGCGCAGGTGGAAGGAGCGCGCATTCGTTGACTGCACTCTCCCAAAAATAGAGTCTCCCTTTTCGCGTTCGGGGTTGGTGACAGAGACACGCGCGGATGGCTACGGGCGTCATGACTCACGGTCTAAATACACGCGCGAGCATGTACCCGGGTGCACGCGTGCGCACGTGTGCACACGTGTGTGTGTGTGTGTATATATAGAACGGTGTGCTCATCCGTGTTGTTGTGTTGTGCATGGTGGAGTGGCTACGAACCCCGGCGACCCCAGTTCGATTCCCGCTCACGGCCGACAACCAGTGACGAGTGTGTGAACCGGTCCCTTGGCCTCCCCCCTGGGTCGACTCAGCCCTAAATTAGTGACTTGTGCGATGTGTGGACATTACTACTGGCCACTCACCCTATCGTGTGCCGTGCCCGCCTTCATAGGTGCTCGCTAACAGCACTTGCCCCAAAAAGTATGTCAAGGCTATGCGGGGGCTCTTTGCTTTTATTGTCGATGGTAAACGCACGTGGTGGTGGTGGTGGTGGTGGAAAAAAGCGATGAGGACAAGAGACAGAGTTGCAACGAAATGGGAGAAGTGTGGGTTAAACAAAGAGGCGTAATGAGATGAGAGCGACGAGAGATGGAGTGAATTGGCAAGAGATACACAAAGAAGAGATACAGAGATGGAGTGAGTTGCGAATGGAGATAAGGAGGAGGGGGATGGAGTCAAATGAGAGAGATTTAAGCACGAGACGGGGGCAGAGTGAGTTGAGAAGATAATTGCTGTATACCTTACATGAAAGAGAGAAGCAACGCATTGCTACAGATGTAAACAAGAGCGGAAACGCAGTGAGTCGAGGCGCGTATGCGAGAGATTAATTAAAACTCACTATGCTAATGGTCCAGTTGTCTTCACGAGGGTCTGAATTCCAGCTGATGTTTGAGGCACCCCTTGTATTTATTCTTTCCGTCATTCAGCGGCACCGTGAGCTGCTTAGGAGACTCTCAGCATCTGCCGTGTGTCCTCACGCCCAACGGGGAGGCCACCACGTATTTAAGAAGAGCTGTTAAAAGCCGCATACCCAGTGACGGACTGGGCCTACGACAACAACAACAGCAACAACAACAACAGCAACAAAATGCGCCCAGACATTTTATTAATCACACAGCTGGACCTAAATGTCCGTACCGATCTCATTGGGCATCCGACTCGTCCCCCTCTTAATGTAGTAACCCGCACTGGCCAGCGTGGTGAAGTATGGTCAAAGAGCTGCCCTGAGAAGGCCTTAACAGATTGTTGGGGCAAGTGCTGTTAGCGAGCACCTATGGCACACGAGAGGGTGGGTGGCCAGAACCACGCCCGGCCGCCTTTGTCTCCCCAGTGGCGATGCTTACGCACTGCACCAGGTACTCATTTGAGGCTTAGTCGACCTTGGAGAGGCCCAAGACCGGTTCGTAGAATCGTCACCGATGTTGGCCGTGAGCGCGAATCGAGATTGGGATCATCGGGTTCGTAGCGCAGCGCGCTAACCGCTGCACTACCGCCCGAAACGGTATTTAAAACGCACACACGCGCACATACACACACGCACGCGCATGCACGCACGCGCCTGCACGCACACACACGCACAAAACACGCGCGCACACACGCGCACACACACGCGGACATACACACACGCACAAAACACGCGTACACACACACGCACACACGCACACACACGCGCACGCACGCGCACGCACGCACACACACGCGCGCACACACACACGCACGCACGCACACACACGCGCACACACGTACACTCACTCGCGCACACGCACACACACGCACGCGCGCACACACACACGCACACACACACACACACGCGCACGCACGCGCACGCACGCGCGCACACACACACGCACGCACGCATGCACACACGCACACACGCACGCACGCGCGCACACGCGTACACTCACGCGCGCACACGCACACACACGCACGCGCGCACACACACACGCACACACACACGCACACACACGCCACAATGCGGTGCTTAATGGAGCTGTAGGTCCGCGTGGATGTTTATCGATTTGCATCGCAGTGTCCAAATGACTCCTGCGCGGCGTTCAGCCATCGAGTGGCAGCGAATAATGGATAAATAGGCCCACTTAATTAGCAAGGGGGGTGGAGCCATTGAATGGTTCAGCGTAATCAATGTTCATTGCATTCATCTAGAAGATTGGATATTTTTTTCTTCCTCTCTAACGCGTTCGCGTGGCCGTTAAATAAATGTGTCCGTGTAAACAAACTGTTGGCCTGGAGGATGCGAGCGATTGAGAGATGAATAATTAACGACGACGCAAGGGGGAAGCGAGGCGAACGTCGATGGAGAGTGATGATCATCTGGCCGTGATGGAGATGATCTGTGGCAAGCCCTACGTGCTGCTGATAATGGAGATGATGATGATGGATGGATGTTAGTGTTGACGAATGGAGGCTATTAATTGATGATAGTGTTGATATTGAAAAAAAAACAGATGGTGGTAGACTCTTGATTTAAAGCTTTCGTGACTGCAGGGATTAATATTCTTGGTTCTTGTGTTGCAGTCGAAACGTCGTGAGAATTTTTATTGTTTTATATTTTTATTATTTTATTATTTCCCTTCTACGTGACTTTACCGAAAGAACCAAGAACATGGTGGTAGACTCGTTCGCTGCTTGTTGCAGAGAGCGTGCGGTTCGAATCGGGCAGGCAACCCTGATTTATTTTTTAATGTTTCACCATCATCATGATTACAGTAAAGTATTACGTGCCACCTGCTTCCCAGTGGATGTCAAAGGTCCCGTGATGTCATGCGTCGCGGCGTCATTGGTCCGAATATGAAACGTCGGCGATGATGTCGATGTGGGCGCTCCGTTTCATGAGCACGGGTCTCCCGTTTGAGTCGCTTAGCGAGTCACGTGTCGAGTTTGGGACCAAACCGCCGGTGCGCATGGGGCCAACTCTCTCCCGAATCACCGTCGCGGATCGAATCTTCGTTAATCCCTCTGCCGATCTCGACGAGGTGCATCGAACCGTCATCCTCGTAGCAGCAGTAGCGGCGGCTTTTTACTCAACGCTCGAGCAAAGACGGCGGTCATCGCATCGCGCGCTTTCAGATGCGCCTCTGTGGCCGTCTGGAACGCTCTTCCCTGCGATATTAGGAAGACACTGGAGCTGCGCACTTTTAAATCGTCATCTAGATTGACAAACTTTTTTCTTTAGAACTGCTTTGTCCGTTCAGTTTGTTGTCCTTCCCCCGAACCTCCGATTATCACGGTTGGCTACGTACGGTGCGAAAGAAGTTCAACATGTGTACATCATGTGCGCATCATACATATCCACCGTGACGCAAACGGCACGTGGTATTTCACGATTAATCCACCGCCGCGGTATTACCCAGTTCTAGATTTGAAGCTTTCGTGACTGCAAGGATTCATATTCTTAGGTTTTTTCGGTAAAGTCACGTAGGTAAACAATTTTAATTAAAATTAATAAAAGTAAAATAAAAAAAATAAAAAAAATCACGTCGTTTCGGAGGCAACACAAGCTTCCGTCTTCAGGTGGAATTTCTCATTTGATACAGCAATCGTTCTGTGACGGTTCCACCTGAAGACGGAAGCTTGTGTTGCCTCCGAAACGTCGTGATTTTTATTTTACTTTTATTAATTTTAATTTTAAATTTTTACCTACGTGACTTTACCGAAAAAACCTAAGAATACGTATTACCCAGGTCGGCCGCGTGGGTTCGAACCGCGACGAAGCCTCGTCGCGTCACCCGCCGACGTCAATCGGCGCTGTTTGTTACCGTCCGCTTCGTGTTCAGTTGGCCACGTGGGCTTCGTGCTCTCTGGGGCATTTGGACCCGTGCTCAGTCAACATGATTACAAATTGTTTTTATTTTAAAATACCACCGATGGCAAGGCAACCCGGCGACCCTGGCGCGTGACTCCTCCTCAGTCACAAACAACCACGAGAATTTTAAATTTCGATTTAAAGCTTTCGTGACTGCAGGGATTCATCTTCTTGGTTCTGTCGGTAAAGTCACGTAGAAGGGAAATAATAAAATAATACAAATAAAACAATAATATAATTCTCACGACGTTTCGGCCACAACGCAAGCAGCCGTTAAATCGAAAGCCCACTTCGTTGAGTTGTCATCTGTGATGGCAGAGCTTCTGAAAAAGAGCAACGTAGCTCAGTGGGACATTACCCGGTAAAAGTAAATAAATAAAATGGTTGAATCATGTTCATAGTTTTACCCCATTATGTTCGTTATCTTTCCCGTCGCCCTTCCCTCCCCGTAGCAGCTTCCTCGTTCTCGCTCGTGGTCCCCACTTGGGTGTGTGGGGGGGGGGGGCAGAGAGCCCCCCATCGTCCCCACGGCCCCCTCGTTAAGCCCCTGGCACTCCGACCTCGGGGTTTTGGCTCGCGGAGTTTGGGTGGTCCCCAACCACCCCACCCACCGGCACTGTGACCGGTGCTGTGTACTGGGCTCGCGTTGAATTCTCAATTGAAACAAAACAATAACAAACCAAAAACAAACAACCATTTGCATAGAAATAATGGGCTGGGACGCAGGGAGCCATCGAGCGCAGCGTTCCGTGTTCAGCGGTGACGGTGGGAAAGTGAACTCTGCTAACGAGCGGTCGTTGTTGTGCGCCAAAAAGTGATCGCGATGATCGTGAAGGGTGGCCTGACCTACGGGGAAACAAGCCCCTCAACAAATGAAATTGACAACACGACCGCCGTGCACACGGGTGGCTTGCGCATGGAACGGGGGCGCCATGGTGGCTAGGAGATGTTAAATACTTCGCCTGGTATACAGGAGGTCGTGGGTTCGGTGCCGACTCTGACGCTTGCTGTACATTTGGAGTTTGCGTGTCTCTCTCTCATCATCATCATCATCACGGTGGCTAGGAGACGTTAACTACTTCGCCTGGTATACAGGAGGTCGTGGGTGTTCGGTGCCGACTCTGACGCTTGCTGTACATTTGGAGGTTGAGTGTCTCTCTATCTCATCATCATCACGGTGACTAGGAGATGTCAACTACTTCGCCTGGTATACAGGAGGTCGTGGGTGTTCGGTACCGACCCTGACGCCTGCTGCTGTATATTTGTAGTTTGCGTGTCTCTCTCTCTCTCTCTCATCATCATCATCACGGTGGCTAGGAGATGTTAACTACATCCCTTGGTATACAGGAGGTCGTGGGTTCGGTCCCGACTGACGCTTGCTGCTGTATATTTGTAGTTTGCGTGTCTCTCTCTCTCATCATCATCATCATCACGGTGACTAGGAGATGTTAACTACTTCGCCTGGTATACAGGAGGTCGTGGGTTCGGTCCCGACTCTGACGCTTGCTGTACATTTGAAGTTTGCGTGTCTCTCTCTCTCATCATCATCATCATCACGGTGGCTAGATGTCAACTACCTCGCCTGGTATACAGGAGGTCGTGGGTTCTGTGCCGACTCTGACGCTTGCTGTACATTTGGAGTTTGAGTGTGTGTCTCTCTCTCTCCCCCCGTGGTTTTTACCGCAGTGTTTAATATGTGGCTGCTGTACATTTCGACATCAATAAGCTACTTCGCTGAGGTATAGCCATGTGTGGCCTGGTCGCCTCTGAAACAGCGCTATATAGCTCAGTGGGCTCCACCTGGTAAGTAAAATAGCTTAGTTTAATTGTGTTGCGGTCTCGTCAACTGCACCGTGAAAGAATAACGTGAATGCATTTCACTTTAACGACAGTTACTGTTCCACGATATACCAATTTCAAATAAACAAAATCACTTTTTCTCACCACTCCCGCCCACGCAACATTCCTTTCCCCCATTGTGTTTTTTCGCGACAATTATTTTTCTCTCTCTTTCTCTCTCTGTCCATAACGGGGCGGTTGAAATGGAAACCATTGGGGCCGCACACGGGAGACGCGACGTCGCATCTCGCCTTGGGGTTTCTAATCGCGTCGCCTTTCTTCGTCCGCGATTGTCGGAGCCGCCGCTTCGGCAACTTCGCAGCGATCCGGCTGGTGGGTGTTCATATACTTAGGTTTTTCGGTAAAGTCACGGAAGGTAAAAAAATAAAATTAATAAAAGTAAAATAAAAAATAAAATAAAATCACGACGTTTCGGAGGCAACACAAGCTTCCGTCTTCAGGTGGAACCGTCACAGCACGATAGCTGTATCAAGTGAGAGGATATTTGATACAGCTACTCGTCGTGATTTTTATTTTATTTTTATTTTACTTTTATTAATTTAAATTTTTTCACCTACGTGACTTTACCGAAAAACCCCAAGAATATACATCCTTGCAGTCACGAAAGCTTCAAATCTAGAATGGTGGGTGTTCTTTTTATATTTTTTCACGGCTGCCTCTGGTCACAGCGGTGAAAGGCGCAGCCCTCCAAGAGCTTTGCTCGCGCCAACCGCCGGCGGATGCACCTCCACTCAGAGGATGCTTTTAGAGAGGGACATTTTTCGTTTGTTTGTTGGCCTTCTCTGCTGTTGCGTGATAAGACGGCGCCTAAGATGATAAAATAAAAAACAATGTTTATTTGATCAGGTAAGGCCCCACTGAACTGTATTGCTATTTTTCAGAAGCGACCTGGCGTCTATCACAATTTATGACTCAACAAAGTGGCTTGTCATCACGTGGAAATTCATAGCAGCCAAATACTCTCAAAACGCGCGATGTTCATTCTAAACGTGGAGAGAAAAAACCGGAGGTACACGGACGAAAAATCCACGTGACCACGGGGAAAGACCGTGCAAATAGAGAATACAGCAGGCGTCAGAGTTGGGATCGAACCCACAACCTCCTGCATACCAGGCGAGGGAGATAACATCTCCTAGCCACCGTGGCGCGTCTGTGAAGGCAGCAGCTTGGGAAAGATTTCATCAAACAGTGTATCGACCATGGCTGACGATGGCGACGTTGACGATGATGCTTGTTGGGCTGCACGACAGGCAGATGAAACAAAACGCTTGAGAGCCCTGACTTTTAAAAGTCAAAAAGTTCAGCTTTTTCATGTTTGATATATGTACGGCTGCACCGCTGTCCCTAAGCACGAAATTCTGCGATGTTACGCGGCCACCACAGCCACCTGTAGTGTGCTGATCTTAAAGGTGCATTGAAAAATGTTGATATTCCGACTGATGCTCATGCTGTTGTGGAGTGACTCATGCAGCCAGCTATGATTCTAGATTTGAAGCTTTCGTGACTGCAAGGATTCATATTCTTAGGGTTTTTTCGGTAAAGTCACGTAGGTAAAAGATTAAAATTAATAAAAGTAAAATTAAATTAAATAAAAATCACGACGTTTCGGAGGCAACACAAGCTTCCGTCTTCAGGTGGAACCGTCACAGCCACGACAGCTGTATCATGTAAATGATACGGAAGCTTGTGTTGCCTCCGAAACGTCGTGATTTTTATTTTATTTTACTTTTATTAATTTTAATTTTTTACCTACGTGACTTTACCGAAAAAACTTAAGAATATCAGCCAGCTATGGCTGCAGAATTTGGTAGTACATGTTGTTTATGTCGTTTATTGTGAAAAATCGGTCACAGTTCCTATGACCTGCACTGTTTCATTGCTTTTATGGCTTTATTTTGGTGATTTTCGATACGTTTTTTGGTTTGGCCATGTTTGTTTGTTGTAGTACAGAGTTAGACTGATGGCCTTAATTTAAGTTGTCTTGTGGTTGTTGTTGTTTGACTTGCATCCCACTGGGATTTTTGCACATTTTTGTGTACGGTGCTTTTTCAGCAATATTTTACTGTCTTTTCTTGGATTTTCTGTTTGCACTCAGTCACATAGTCACTTTAAGATGTTTTTTGTTCATGTTTTTGTTTTTTATTTGTTGCGGTTGCACCCGATTCAAGAGCCGAATGGCTCACAGGACTATACTTAATAAATGAACTTGAACTTGAACCTGCTTAGCAAGTCAGGTACAGACTGACAGTCCACCTGAAGCTAATTACGTACGCGAAGGAAAGTCATATTTACGACGCTGTTAATGAAATATTTGTTTTATCTATTTTTAATATATATACACACACATCAAGCGCGTAATGAACATGTCGCCCAGAGAATGAAATCATAAATAACGCAGAAAACGCGAGCGCATTTATTCGAGCAAAAAATATATATATATATTTTTTTAAACACAAAGTAAGCTTGAACCAAACATTGTAAAACACCAACACAAAAATTCCCCGTACATACAGCTGCACACGTGACCCTAAGAAACGCTAATTCTGTTGTCCCGCTACGTACAACAACAACAAACACAACGATGCAACGTGACGCAACGCTTTTTAAAACTTCCCAATTCGCCCCTCGGCTGTGCCATGAGAAGGGCTTCCCGCGCACAGCCGAATGGCTCGCCCAGGGTCAGACGTCGCAAACGGATTTTGATTCCTTACCCGTACCCGGCCGCACCAGGGTCGCAAATGGGTACCCGTACTCGGCCGGGTACGGGTACCCGTTCCCTACCCGTACCCTACCCGAAATGAGTGACAAACGGTTACTCACCAGTGACTCACGGCCTACCCGTACCCGGCCGCACCAGGGTCGCAAACGGCTACCCGTACCCGGCTGGGTACGGGTAGCCAGGTATCGGGTAGGGTACGGGTATCGGGTACCCGGTTGCGACCTCTGCCCAGGGGTCGCCAACAACGACATCGCAGCCGCGAATTCTCTCGCTCGCTCGCTCGGCGTTCTACAGCAGCGCCCGTCACCTCGTCACGTGCACAACAAAGGTTGTGTTGGGTCAGATCGCGTCAATAATAACTAAGCTAAAACAATTGTTTGTTTTTTTTGGATTTTTTTCTTTTTTTTAACCAGGTTAGGCCCCACTGAGCTATTTAGCTTTGTTTTTTTTATCCCCGAAGCGAACCTGGCGATCACAAATGATAGCTTGCCATCGTCACGTGGACATTTATCGCAGCCAAATCAGTCGAAACGCGTTGACGTTGATTCTAAATGTGAAGCGAAAAACCGGAGGACCCGGAGAAAAATCCACGCGACCACGGGGAGAACATGCACACTCCAAATATACAGGTGAAACCACGCGCTCCTGTATACCGGGCGAGGTGGCCAACGTGGTGCCCCAAATGTGTCGTGAATATAATCATATACATTACAATAGATCATGTTCATCTGGGAATATGCAGTAACCTAGTATCTACTGAGTTAGTCACAGTTAATCAACACGCAGTGGAATGATGTTTGTGGTTGGTGTCCTTCCACACACCTCCGATTAGCGCGGTCTGCTACGTACGGTGCGAAAGAAATTCAACATACATACACGCCCTCCGTGTGTACCTGCATCGTTTGTTCAATTACATAAATTACGTTAATCCGTGAGTTAACGACACATTTATATTTACGCCATCTAACCCGCCCCCCCCCCCCCCCCCCAAAAAAAAAAAAAACACCTTTACTACGGATAATATCGGTGGCGAAAGCCTCCGTGGTAGACTGACGAATCTTGCCATGTGCGTCGGAGGTGGATTGTTCTCCGCAGAAGAGCATGCGGAGGAGCAGGAGGGAGGGGGAGTGTGAGGTGGGCTGGAGGTGGGGGGGGGGGGGCTGGGGGGGGGGCCTCCCTCCCCCCCCCCCCAGCCCCCCATGCTTCTGCCACGCTCAGAAATGAAGCGCGACTGACGATAGGGGAACGTGGGGCGGCCCTCGTTGAGTGACAGAGAGGACAATCGGTGTAATGGGATGTCAGGATGGGCTGGCATGCGAACAGGCGAGTTGGTCTGTTTTTCACGGGAGAAGCCCTCCGTGTCTGGCAGCTGATGATGCTGCTGCTGATGCTGATGCTTGCCCGTGGCGGTGGTAATGGTAAGCACGCCGCCGCATTTGCGATCGTGAGGTTTGACAACTTCGATCTCTCCGTGTGGCAGTTTCGTGTGCGAGTTTTTAAACTGTCCCCCCCCCCATGTCTACCCAACGATATAGGTGAGAGCGCGCCACAATTTGTCGTTTGGCAAGCCGCCTTCGATTTCATCTCCCGTCGCGGGAATTGTCATCATCGGCTGGAAACCGGAGGTTTTTTTTTCATTCAAGAAAAGCAAAATAAGTTTGTTGGCAAAACAAAAACGAATCCTGCCGTGGTGTAAATCGTGAACGCGCTCGATCCTGCAATCCGGATGGTCGCCTGTTTGGAATCCAGGAGATTCAATTTTGGCGATGTCAGAGTCAGCTGGCAAAGAGAGGGCTGGGCTTGCATTGCAAGAGAGCCACTCTGTCGGGCCGATGCCGCAACTGTGTCACGATTCACGCACTGAACTTGCAATCCAGAGGTCGCTGATGAAATCTCTCTGCCTCTCCTGAGCCAGCGGTATAAATGGGTGCAGCAATGCATATCGTGTGCGTGGTGGGGTAAAAGTGTGGGTGCTGCTCTCCCCTCTTCCAAGGTGTACGGCTGGCGGAAGGGAGTTCTAGACCAAGGGTCAGCAAGCAAAATAACAATAAGATATTTTTTTGGAATTCGGTAAAACAAACTTAATACAATAAAACCTTGGATTGTGAGCATAATTCGTTCCGGAAAACGTGCTTGTAATCCAAAGCACTCGTGTATCAGTTGTGATCACGTGACGCTCGGCAGACAAAGCGTATTCACGTACTACTCGTATTGCAAGGCCTCGCTCGTTTAGCAAATTAATATTTATTAAAAAAATTGCTCGTCTTGCAAAACACTCGCAGACCAAGTTACTCGCAATCCAATGTTTTACTCTATTTCAAGAGCCGCAATGCACTAGGGTGGTGCCTACGATACGTTGCTGGTCCTTAATACGTAACGGTCACGAAGCAAGTCCTTAAAGAGCCGCATGCGGCTGCGAAGTATCACTGTTCTCGACGATGGCAGGAGGAGCAGCCGAGGAGAAGGAGCGACCTCCTACTGAGAGAAGGTTGCCTGGAGGGGACTTCGACTTGGAGCCATTGGTTGGTGCCGCGAGAGTGGAGATTCGTGAACGAAGCATCTGTGTACTTTCATGACGCCTCCTTTGCCAGTACCAAAATATAAGAAAAGGTGTTTCCCCTTTTTTCTGGCAACAAAACTGAAACCTTTTTACGAGGAATCACGTCTGCATTAACCACAATACTTGTGGTCAGAATGCAAACAAAAAACACGCTCTGATAATATATGAATTGTCCTTGAAACTGATTAGTCCACACCAGAGACAGCTTTCTTCGGAGCCTAGTCTCAAAACGGTGTTCGACTTTTGGCGTCCTCTGGTCTAACACCGTTTGAGACAAGGCTCAAAAGAAACTTGTTTCTAAAGTGGACCAATCCGTTTCAAGGACAATGCATATATTATCAGAGTATGTTTTTGTTTGCATTCTGACCACAAGCATTGTGGTTAATGCAGACATGATTCCTCGTAAAAAGGTTTCAGTTGTTAAATTTCGATTTAAAGCTTTCGTGACTGCAGTGATTCATCTTCTTGGTTCTTTCGGTAAAGTCACGTAGAAGGGAAGTAATAAAATAATAAAAATAAAACAATAAAATAATTCTCATGACGTTTCGGCCACAACGCAAGCAGCCGTCCTCAGGCGAAGACCAGGTCTGTCGGGGAGACTGCCAGACAAAAAGTGGAAAACTCTATTCTTACATCTATTTACTCTTAAGCTGGACTATTTTTTAATCTCTTTACAGAAATACTGTCCGTCACAGGCCGAGGTGAATGTATAGAAAGGCATTCTGCCGTAGAAGGGCACTGCAGATCGTAGATGGGGCGGAAGAAATATTTGGAGTGCAGCTGTGCCAAGATGTTAACTAGCTCGCCTGGTACACAGGAGGGCATGGGTTCGATCCCGACCCTGGCGCCTGCTGCTGTATATTTGGAGTTTGTGTGCCTCTCTCATCATCATCATCACGGTGGCTAGGAGATGTTAACTACCTCGCCTGGTATACAGGAGGTCATGGGTTCGATCTCAACCCTGGCGCCTGCTGCTGTATATTTTGAGTTTGCGTGTCTCTCTCATCATCATCACGGTGGCTAGGAGATGTTAACTACCTCGCCTGGTATACAGGAGGTCATGGGTTCGATACCGACCCTGGCGCCTGCTATATATTTGGAGTTTGCGTGTCTCTCTCTCTCTCTCCGTGGTCGCGTGGATATTTGCCCGGGTCCCCCGGTTTTTCCCTCCACATTTAGAATCAACATCACGCGTTTAGAGTTATTTGGCTGCAATGAATGTCCACGTGATGATAAGCAACTCCGTTGAGCTGTCATTCGTGGACCGGACGCTTCTAAAAAAGAGCTACATTAGCTCGGTGGGCCTTACCTGGTTTAAAAAAAATATCGTGAAGAGTAAACAGTAACAACAACAATAACAAGAACAAGAACCCCAAGCTACCCATCGATAAAGCCTCGGGGCGTTGTTTGGAAGTACCGCACGATGCATGCACTCACCCTTCAGATGAAACCCTCTCTGCCCACATCAATTTCACTCCCCCAGATCGCCACCATAACCTTTAACAGGCTGTTGGGGCAAGTGATGGTCGCGAGTAGCACCTATGAAGGTCAGCACGGCACACGATGGGGAGAGTGACCAGCACCACGCCCGACCGCCTTTGTCTCCCCGGTGGCGATGTTTACACACCGCACCAGGTACTCATTTGAGGCTGCGTCGACCTAGGGGAGGCCCAGGACCGGTTCAGATAATCGACACTGGTGTTGACCGTGAGCAGGAATCGAACCCCGGTCGTCGGGTTCGTAGCGCAGCGCGCTAACCACTACACCACCGCTCCCCACGCACAGACACACACAAAGACACACACAAAGACACACACAGAGACACACACAAAGACACACACACAGAGACGCACACAGACACACACGCACACACACGCAGAGACGCACACAGACGCACATACAAAGACACACACACACATAGACACACACACACAAAGACACACACAGACACACACACAGAGACGCACACAGACACACACAGATACACACACACAGAGACGCACACAGACACACACGCACACACACACAAAGACACACACAAAGACACACACGCACACACACACACAGAGACACTCTCACACCGCGAGCACCCACCCCCACCCCCGGGGTGGCGCCAGTGATTGAAGAGAAGGCGGCGAGCGAGTGGCGTGCCCAGCCCGCTATGAAATTGAGCGGCGCACGATGGGCAAGCGAGCGCCGCGTCGGCTGCAGGCGCGGCCAGGTGGCAGCCGGGGGGGGCGGAGGGGGATTGGTGGCGATCGCAGCGGCCAGGTTAGTGCCACTTGCAGGGAGGGAGTCGGAGGGAGGGAGTTGGAGGGAGTTGGAAGGAGGAAGGGAGTTGGAGGGAGGGAGGAAGGGAGTTGGAGGGAGGGAGTTTGAGGGAGTTGGAGGGAGGAAGGGAGTTGGAGGGAGTTGGAGGGAGGGAGTTGGAGGGAGTTGGAGGGAGTTGGAAGGAGGAAGGGAGTTGGAGGGAGGGAGGAAGGGAGGGAGTTGGAGGGAGGGAGTTTGAGGGAGGGAGTTGGAGGGAGTTGGAGGGACGCAGTTGGAGGGAGTTGGAGGGAGTTGGAAGGAGGAAGGAAGGGAGTTGGAGGGAGGAAGGGAGGGAGTTGGAGGGAGGGAGTTTGAGGGAGGGAGTTGGAGGGAGTTGGAGGGACGCAGTTGGAGGGAGTTGGAGGGAGGAAGGAAGGGAGTTGGAGGGAGGGAGGAAGGAAGGGAGTTGGAGGGAAGGAGTTGGAAAGAGGCAGTTGGAAGGAGTTGGAGGGAGGGAGTTGGAGGGAGGGAGAAAGGGAGTTGGAGGGAGTTGTAGAGAGGCAGTTGGAGGGAGTTGGAGGGAGGGAGGAAGGAAGGAAGGGAGTTGGAGGGAGGGAGTTGGAAAGAGGCAGTTGGAGGGAGTTGGAGGGAGGGAGGGCGCGTCATTGTTATTAAAGTTTTGCTACCTTAGGTGGTCCAAAAAAATAGGAGGGAGGACCTCCGTTGGACGTGAAGGCACGGAGACCAGACGCAGCAGCATCAGCAGCAGCAGCAACACGTGCCGGCTTCCGATCATTTATTTCTGCACGCGTGTCCTCAAAGGTGCAAAGCACCACTGGGCCTCCCTACGGTGGCATCGTCATCGGCCATGGTCGCTCCACTGCTGGATGAACATCGAACCTATATGCCCAATCTATTTTGCGTATTTAATTTTTAAGCAAAATATTTTTTTTTTCGCATCGTTTTTTTCTTGTTTAGTTCTGACCCGGTGCCCCCTACCGGACATCTGTGCGATAAAGAGCTCCATAGCTCATCGGATTCCTCGTGGATTCTAAATAAATATTGTGATTCTGATCTAGATTGTTATTTCACGTTGTTACAAAAGCGACGTGGCCGTGACTATTGCCCCACGTGGCCTGCATCTCATTTTAGGCGCGAGGCAATTATTTTCTTTCCAAGATAGGAATTTCTCATCTTTGCCAAGCGCGTTATGGGAGTATAACAACTGCGTGCGCGCGTTATTTGATTATTTAATACGCAGTTGTTCAAATCCCGGCCCAAAGTCAACTCGGGACACGGTTGCCCCCCAGGGGTCAGAGTTGATTATTCTGGCATCGTAACGCGCAACTCACTGCGCGTTTGCGATGGATGAGAGAAACGTGGGCAGAAAAACTCGGCGTTGCCCCCACACACAGCCACGCGGAGCCACGCTGTGGTGGTGGCGATGGTGGTGGTGGTGGAGATGGTGGTGGTGGAGGTAGTAGTGGTGGTGGTGTTGGAGGTAGTTTTGGTAGTGGTAGAGGTAGTGGTAGTGGTTGGAGGTAGTGGTGGTCGTGGTGGAGAGAGTGGTGGTGGTGGAGGTAGTGGTGGTGGTAGTAGTGGTGGTAGTAGTGGTGGTGTTGAAGGTGGAGATAGTGGTGGGAGTGGTGTTGAAGGTGGAGGTAGTGGTGGTAGTGGTGGTAGTGGTGGTGGTAGTGGTGGTGGTAGTGGTGGTGGTAGTGGTGATAGTAGTGGTGGTATTGGTGTTGAAGGTGGTGGTAGTGGTGGTAGTGGTGGTGGTATTGGTGTTGAAGGTGGTAGTTGTGGTGGTGGTGGTGGTGGTAGTGGTGGTAGTGGTGGTAGTGGTGGTAGTGGTGGTGGTAGTGGTGGTAGTGGTGATGATAGTGGTGATAGTAGTGGTGGTATTGGTGTTGAAGGTGGTGTTAGTGGTGGTAGTGGTGGTGGTATTGGTGTTGAAGGTGGTAGTAGTGGTGGTGGTAGTGGTGGAGGTAGTGGTGGTTGTAATGGCGACGCTGCTGCTGCACGCGGCTGTCCGTAATCCAGCACTGTGGAGGTTGGTGGATCACCGCGTGAATGTTGTGAGACTCCCTTCGACCCGTGGGTGTCGAGGAGGAGCCGTAGCCCCCGGCTCACCAGGAGATGGCGGTAATAGCAAGAGTGTAGACTCCATCTGTTCCATCTGCACGGGATCGAGCATTGCCCCCTCTCACGCGTGCGTTTTCTCTGGGTGTTCCGGCTTCCTCCCACTTGTGACCACTCATTAAAACCACTCGCTAATTGGCTGAAACATCTTAATGTGGAGAGGACCGCAGAGCTTGGGCAGTTGATGCCCCCCTACATCCTAATCAGGATTCCAAGTCGCAATACCTTGCGATCGTCAGCCGCTCGCTCGAGCGCTGAAGTCAGCCTGCCTGACAAGACTCAGCATCGCCAGCGGCGAATTTAGACTCACCTGCCAAACGCCTTGTCTCCGGCCACTGTGTGTGATTAACTGATGCGCAGTATTTCAATTCTAATTTAAGAAGAAATGCTAAGTTTGATAAATGGGATTTTTAAGTACATTTTAATTTAAATATATAAACTCTGAAATTGGAAAAAAAATGCATTCGAAGGTTTAAAAGCGACGAGGTTCTGATCCCCCCAACAACATTGTTATCGCTTTGTAATTGCTATTCCAAGCTCGAATTCCGACTTAAACATTCAAAGGGACAATTATGTGCGAATACAATTATGAAGCCGAGTAAAAAGACGCCAATTTGTTGGTTCCAGCCGCTCAGGTTATAATGCAATCGTAACTCTCCGCGCATACAGAGGGGAAACTAACTGTGGGCCTAATAGCCACGGACTCCACGCAGTCAGTGCATATATTTGCTTGCTATGGACAAGAGAGTTCAAGTTCAAGTTCATTTATTAGGTATAGCTCTGTGAGCCATTCGGCTCTTGAATCGGGTGCAACCGCAACAAACAAAAAACAAAAACATGAACAAAAAAACATCTTAAAGTGAATATGTGACTAAGTGCAAACAGAAAATCCAAGAAAAGACAGCAAAATATTGCAGAAAAAAACACCGTACACCAACGCTGTGTGCAAAAATCCCAGTGGGATACAAGTCAAACAACAACAACAACCACAAGACAACTTAGATTAAGGCCATCAGTCTAAGTCTGTACTACAACAAGAGGCGCAGATTACGTAACGAGCACAAGACGCAAAGCAGCGGCGTTCAAGCCGCACAGGCTGCGGCATGGATACCGTGCAAGATAAAAAAAAATGTAAACAAAGATCAGCCCCACAGGCTGCATTGACAACGCTTATCGACAACGTGAAATTAATTCCTTATCAACACAAATACACTGATGTACAATGTTAAACGCGTGCCGTACTAACACGTGACTTGCTCGAGTTTCCTGTCTGGCTGCTGTCAAGGCTCCTGTCCAATCCCAACGGTAACTCGATAGCCAGGCGGCTGCGGCCCGTTGCCGCGAAACTAGCCGGGTAACTGGCGAAACGGAACGGAAACCATGTAACCAATAAACACTGAGTTCAAATGGCGAAAGAAAAACTATGAATTCTAGATTTGAAGCATTCGTGACTGCAAGGATTCATATTCTTAGGTTTTTTCGGTAAAGTCACCAGGTAGGTAAAACATGTCGTGGCTGTGACGGTTCCACCTGAAGACGGATGCTCGTGTTGCCTCCGAAACGTCGTGATTTTTATTTTATTTTACTTTTATTAATTTTAATGTTTTACCTACGTGACTTTACCGAAAAAACCTAAGAAAAAGAACTATGAACTATAATTTGTTTTTCATTTGACCGGGTAAGGCACCACTGAGCCACGTAGCTCTTTTTCAGAAGCGACCCGGCCACAAATGATAGCTCAGCGAAGTGGCTTATCACGTGGAAATGTATAGCAGCCAAACACTCTAAACGCGTGACGTTGATTCTATAAATGTGGAGGGAAAACCAGAGGGCCCGGACAAAAATCCACGCGACCACGGGGAGCGAGAGACACGCAAACTCCAAATATACAGCAGCAGGTGTCGGGATCGAACCAACAACCTCCTGCATACTAGGCGAGGTAGTAAACATCTCCTAGCCACCGTGATGATGATGAGAGAGAGACACGCAAACTCCAAGTATACAGCAGCAGGCGTCAGGGTCGGCATTGAACCCCTGACCTCCTGCATACCAGGCGAGGTAGTTAACATCTCCTAGCCACCGTGATGATGATGAGAGAGAGAGAGAGAGACACGCAAACTCCAAATACACAGCAGCAGGCGTCGGGATCGAACCCCTGACCTCCTGCATACCAGGCGAGGTAGTTAACATCTCCTAGCCACCGTGATGATGATGAGAGAGACACGCCAACTCCAAATATACAGCAGCAGGCGTCGGGATCGAACCCACGACCTCCTGCATACCAGGCGAGGTAGTTAACATCTCCTAGCCACCGTGGCGAGATGGTTCTTCAACTCGTTGAGTGCTAAACCCTCGTTCGGTGCCACGGTCGTCTTCGACGCGGGCAAGGAGTGTTGCTGCCATCTGCTGCCAGCTTCTCAAAGTGACGTTCACAAAGCCACGGCACATGCGGGTGGAGAGTCGAGTTTCTACCACCCACAACAGCATTCAATTGACCCTCTCAATGAAGTCGAGCCAACGCGGTGTGAGTAAGCATCAGTTTCACGTTGTGCGTCAGTGTGTGTCGTGTTAGCAAGCCACGTGTTTCACGTTGTGTGTCAATGTGTGTCGTGTTAGCAAGCAACGTGATCCACGCTGTGTGTCAATGTGTGTCGTGTTAGCAAGCCACGTGTTTCACGCTGTGTGTCAATGTGTGTCGTGTTAGCAAGCCACGTGATCCACGCTGTGTGTCAATGTGTGTCGTGTTAGCAAGCCACGTGTTTCACGCTGTGTGTCAATGTGTGTCGTGTTAGCAAGCCACGTGTTTCACGTTGTGTGTCAATGTGTGCCGTGTTAGCAAGCCACGTGTTTCATTCTGTGTGTCAGTGTGTGTCGTGTTAGCAAGCCACGTGATTCACGTTGTGTGTCAATGTGTGACGTGTTAGCAAGCCACGTGTTTCACGCTGTGTGTCAATGTGTGTCGTGTTAGCAAGCCACGTGATTCACGTTGTGTGTCAATGTGTGTCGTGTTAGCAAGCCACGTGTTTCATTCTGTGTGTCAGTGTGTGTCGTGTTAGCAAGCCACGTGATTCACGTTGTGTGTCAATGTGTGACGTGTTAGCAAGCCACGTGTTTCACGCTGTGTGTCAATGTGTGTCGTGTTAGCAAGCCACGTGATCCACGCTGTGTGTCAGTGTGTGTCGTGTTAGCAAGCCACGGGTTTCACGCTGTGTGTCAATGTGTGTCGTGTTAGCAAGCCACGTGTTTCACGCTGTGCATTTGCGCGCTCTGTCTCCCCCGCTTGGCTCACATCATTGTTAACGCATTAACACACGATTCTCCTGCACAGTCTCCACGCCGCCGCCGCCGCCGTAGCAGCAACATTGGGTCCCCCTCCTCCCAAGAGCATCGTCTGTCCGGAGCGCAATGATTTCTAGTCAACAGCCGCGCGCGTGAGCGCGAGGTTTCGTGTCCGTCTCGCTGCGCCGTGCGGACCACGCATTCAGCTCGTCGACAAACAAACTCGCATCAAGCAAATCGGTCGATCGCCCGCCTCGGGGGAGGGGGGGGGTGGCGGGGTTAACCATCATCGTTCGCGTTCTTTGTCGACTTGTTTATCGGCCTTGAAAAACAAAAGTCGCGCCGACGATTCGGACGAGCGCTGAACGCTGCGAACATCCCGTCGCCAGATGTCGCGAGGTGCCGTCGTCCCTGGCTGGCTGGGGGATATCTTCCGCGTGTGCCCTCTTCGCGTTCTTCCTCCCCACGTGTCGAATTTTATTGTCGCATTTCGTACGGGGAAAAAAACATGCTTCGATTCAAGTCCTTTCGATTTGCGTTCTTGTTTCCAGGTAACGCATCGTGGCCGTATACCGGGTTTTGCCTGTGTTTGGCCTATTGGTTCATGGTAGCCGATCGTCTTGGAGGAGCTGGGAGTACCCACAATTTACCTCCCCCTCCCACCCTGCCGACCCTCGACTAACTGTGCTACTGAGAGGACGAAAGCCGACGTGGATCTGACAACCTTTGCGCCGTTGCTTCGACCGCCCCGCCGGGAGAGAGAATCGAACCGACGATGACATCTGGTTCGCAAGGCTGGCGTTCAGACCCTTACAATTTATCTTCCATTGAAAACCCCCTGAAAAAAACCACGCAAGCTTATCAATAACTATCTTAGCAACGTGAACAAGTGTGCCGCACCGCGGGTTAAACATTTTATTTGATTTCTGTTGGCGCGGGCCAATTTGCTCATCACGTTTATATTTTTGATGCTTTTGAAAATAACGACCTCCCCCCCCCCGTAATATTCGCCCACGCGTCTTATAAACTTGGCTCGAAAGCTTTGCACTTTTCTTTTTAAATATTCAGACTCTGGGAATCTAATGGGGAGTGGTGGTGTAGCGGTTAGCGCTCTGCGCTACGAACCTGACGAACCAGGTTCGCTTTCCGCTCACGGCCAACGCCAGTGACGATTATTTGAACCGGTCCTGGGCCTCCCCTTGGTCGACTCAGCCTCAAATGAGTACCTGGTGCGGTGTGTAAACATCGCCACTGGGGAGACAAAGGCGGCCGGGCGTGGCGCCGGCCACCCACAGCCTCGTATGCCGTGTCGGTCTTCATAGGTGTTCGCTAACAGCACTTGCCCCAACAGTCTGTTACATTCTATACGGGCGATCTTTGTCTTTGTGCTATTTTCAAGGCCATGTGATGCTTGCAAGGCAGCCCTGCAACCATCGCATGTCTTTGAAGCAAAGTTGGTGAAACAAAGATTTAAAAGGCGTGCCTACTTGAGCTCGCACGGCTTTAATGGTCCCAATTACCATCGTTTTTTTTTATAAACAGGTCCCTGCGGGGTGGGCTGGTAGGAACGAATAACCAAAGAATATAAACATAATAATGTATTATTACACTTGTTTAGCCAGGAAAGCCTCACTGAGTCTAAAGGTTTTTGTAGGGTCCTGCCAAGTGTTTGCAGTAGGGGGCGATGTTGCTACACGGACGGACGGACGGACGAAATCATCTATTGTAGGCTGGTTCACTTCGTTCCTACCAGTATAATCACGATGACAACTTTGTCACGCAGCGTCGCCGCAGCTCCACAGTAGAGAGCGAGAGGAGGAGGATGAACCACAGACGATGAACGGGAAGGCAGCAGCAGAAGCAGCAGCAGCAACAGCAGCAGCAGCAGCCACGCGCTGCCAACAATCGCCCAAGCTCTGCGATCCTCCGCGTGTCACGGCGCGTATCGGCCAACGATCGGTGGGGCCTTTGGGTGTGGGAGGGAAACCAAACCGGAGAAAATCCACGCGTGCGACGGGGCAACGCTATATCCCCCGTTACAGAGGCGACAGGTTGAGTTCGCAGTGCTGCTGATCGCTGCCGACTCCTGGTATGGACACCCTCCGGGCAACGAGAGTTTTCGCGATGTTTGTGTGATCCATCAACCATCATTCGGGGTGCCACGGTGGCTATGAGATGTTAACTCCCTCGCCTGGTATGCAGGAGGTCGTGGGCTCGAACCCGACCCCTGACGCCTGCTACTGCTGTATATATTTGTAGTTTGCGGTGTCTCTCTCCCTGTGCTCTCTCCGGGTCATCCGGTGTCTCCCTCCACGTTGAGAATCAACCTCACGCGTTCAGAGCATTTGGCTGCTGTACATTTGCACGTGATGGTGATGACGACGTTGAGCCACTCCAGTGTCGCGTCTGCAAACGAGCTGCACTCCAGCTCAGTGTGGGCTTTGTTAAATCGAGGCCGATGACTTCTCTGTTTACGGCGAATTTCCACCCCCCCCTTGCCCCAGCCCACACCAGAGGTGGGACAAAGTCATTGTTATGCAAGTCCAAGTCGAGTCGCAAGTCATCAAATTCATGACTCGAGTCTGACTCGAGTCCAAGTCACATGACTCGAGTCCACATCTCATAGGTGGGACAAAGTCATTGTTATGCAAGTCCAAGTCGAGTCGCAAGTCATCAAATTCATGACTCGAGTCTGACTCGAGTCCAAGTCACATGACTCGAGTCCACATCTCATAGGTGGGACAAAGTCATTGTTATGCAAGTCCAAGTCGAGTCGCAAGTCATCAAATTCATGACTCGAGTCTGACTCGAGTCCAAGTCACATGACTCGAGTCCACACCTCTGGCCCACACTCCCCTGCCCCTCACCTCCCACCCCTCCGTCTTCAAACTGCACTTGATGCCGTACTTGCAGGGCCGTACAATTTAGACGCTTCGCATAATCCACGTCCCATTGTCTGTGGTGTCGCATTGTCTGTGGTGTCTGTGGTGTCGCTTTGTCTGTGGTGTCTGTGGTGTCTCATTGTCTGTGATGTCGCCATTGTCTGTGGTGTCGCTTTGTCGCCATTGTCTGTGGTGTCGCATTGTCTGTGGTGTCTGTGGTGTCTCATTGTCTGTGATGTCGCCATTGTCTGTGGTGTCTGTGGTGTCTCATTGTCTGTGGTGTCTGTGGTGTCTCATTGTCTGTGGTGTCTGTGGTGTCTCATTGTCTGTGGTGTCGCATTGTCTGTGGTGTCTGTGGTGTCGCATTGTCTGTGGTGTCTGTGGTGTCTCATTGTCTGTGGTGTCGCCATTGTCTGTGGTGTCGCATTGTCTGTGGTGTCTGTGGTGTCTCATTGTCTGTGGTGTCGCATTGTCTGTGGTGTCTGTGGTGTCGCATTGTCTGTGGTGTCTGTGGTGTCTCATTGTCTGTGGTGTCGCCATTGTCTGTGGTGTCGCATTGTCTGTGGTGTCTGTGGTGTCTCATTGTCTATGGTGTCTCATTGTCTGTGGTGTCTGTGGTGTCTCTGTCTGCTTCTTGAGGAGCCGCTGAGACGCTCCTGGCACTGCCAGCCAGATCGAGCGAGGGGGCCGCGCGTGTGGGTCCCACGCAGCGCTTATCAACCACTTTTACTCCCGACACCCGCAAAGACAAAGATCCCCCGTATAGCCTTAACAGACTGTAGGGGCAAGTGCTGTTAGCGAGCACCTATGAAGGCCTGAACGGCACACGAGGGGGTGGGTGACCAGCACCAGGCCCGGCCGCCTTTGTCTCCCCAGTGGAAATGTTTACACACCGCACCAGGTACTCATTTGAGGCTGAGTCGACCTAGTGAAAGCGCGAGGGCCGGTTCTGCGAATCGTCACTGATGTTGGCCGGGAATCGAACTCGGGACGCCAGCGCGCTGACCGCTACACCACCGCTCCCCACACACCACCGCTCCCTCCCCCCAATGTAACTAAGAGACACAGTACACACAGAGAGAGGTCACGTGTTTCGTGTGTGTCGCTGGTGTCTTGTGGCTGCTGGTAAAGTTTTTTTTTAATTTCACGTTGAGCGCGCAACGTCACGCCGACGGCATTCGAGACTTTTCTCCTGCACGGTTGCCGTGCCGCAGCCGGGACAACTCAACACCCCCCCCCCCACCCCCCCGCCACGTGGACGGCTACAACCTGACGAGTGTTGCCGCAGCAGGATCCCCTGCGAATCACGCGCCGATCCGTGGACCCCTCCATCGCCGCCACACTAGACAAAGAAGCCCCCCCCCCCCGTGTATAGACAAGAGGTCGCAACCGGGTACCCGATACCCGTACCCTACCCGATACCCGGCTACCCGGGTACCCGTTTGCGACCCTGGTGCGGCCGGGTACGGGTACGAGGTAGACCGTGAGTCACTGGTGAGTAACCGTTTGTCACTCATTTCCCAACATCTTGTCTCTTCTCACAATGCAAGTTCCTAGGATCAACCCACCCGCGCCTGCAACATGGCTTCATCCCAGAGGTCGCAATCAGGTACCCGATACCCATTTGCGACCCTGGTGCGGCCGGGTACGGGTAAGGAATCAAAACCCGTTTGCGACCTCTGGTATAGACCTGTCAACGGACCGTTGGGGCAAGTGCTGTTAGAGAGCAGCAGCACCTATGCAGACCGGCCACAGCACACGAGGAGGGGTGGGGTGGGTGGGTGGCCAGCACACTGCACCAGGTACTCAGTTGAGCCCGAGGCGACCTAGGGGCGTCAACTGGACAATCGGACGACAGCTGATGCCGCCTCTCACTTTACACTGACCGTACCCTCGTACCCAAAAATAGCCGTGCCGCTCTTGGCCTATTTATGGGATGGGCGCTCCACGCGAAGCCGACAATCCCACACGAGCCGCTTCAGACTCACTGCAGCCCTCGGCCGTGGCGAAACGGGGGGGCCCTTCGTGTGATTTCACGGACTTCAGCGTCGGCAGCGAGAGGCCACGGAGTTCGTCCGTCGTCGTTGAAGCACCTCGCCCCCGTGGTTGTTCAGCCGTGGCACGCGGTTGACGCTCGTTCGTTTAAGCATAAATTCACCCCCCCCCCCCCTAAATCATTCATTTCACCCCTCCCCCTAAATCATTCATTCCCCCCCCTAAATCCTTCATTATATTTATTTGTTTCAAATCCGCGACTTTTGCTGCCGCGTGTAGTGGGGTGGTGGTTGGGGTGCCGCCGGCGACGACGACGACTCCATTCGCAGTCGTCGACCTCCGTGTTCGCGCGACGCGGGGAGCTGCAACTGGGCGCAGGGAAGCGCCCCCCCCTCCTCCTCTCACCGGCCCTCACTCGCACCCTCGCGCTCGGGATGTCGAGGGACCAGGAACGAGACGGATCGGACCACCGCAACGGCGACGAGGACGATGACTTCGACGAAGATGCCATCCTCGCCAACCTGTCGCCCGAGCAGCTGCAGCAGCTCGCCGAGGAAGTGGCCGCGAACGACGACGACGAGAAGCAGGAGGAGGATGAGGAGGAGGATGAGGAGGAGGAGGAGGAAGAGGCCACAGGAAGTACCGACGATGATGACGACGGTGACGGCGACAACGGGAAAGAGTTTGACGAAGACGAGATCCTCTCGGCGTTGTCCAAGGATCAGCTGCGGGAGCTGGAGAGGGACCTGGACGACATCCAGCCGGACGTCTCCCTGCCCGTTGGCATGCGGCAGAAGGACCAGACGGAGAAGATAGCGACCGGCTCCTACAGCCACCACTCGCTCATCGACTACATGCAGAAGCAGAAGAAGCTGGTGGATCTCGAGAGGATTCCAGAGCCTCTGGCCGACGGACAGGTGAGAGGAGAGAGATTAAGAGGGCCCTAACGCTGTCAAACTTAACACTGACTCCCACCGACCAGCCGGACGTTTTAATTCTCTCCTTCTGGGGTGATGGAGAGGGTTTAATTTTTTTGCTTTTTTGCGGATCAATTGGGAAAAGAAAGGACACATCTCGAGTGGGAACAGAGCCCCCACGAGAGGCAGACCCAAACAGGGGCCCTCGGTACAGTCCAACTGAGCACTTGCCGAGCGTCAGGAGACTCAGAACCGTCAGGAAAATAAAAATTAATTACGCGACGAATGAGAAGCGTTGAACGCGGCAGGATGGTTTCTTTTTTTTCAGCGTGTGAAAAAAAACGCCGATGCACGCATAAAGAAAGATGTACGTATAAATCTTGATTTAAAGCTTTCGCGACTGCAGGAATACATATTCTTTGGGTCGTTCGGTAAAGTCACGTAGATGGGTTAAAAGAAAATCACAAAAAATAACAAAAAACTACGACGTTTCGATCGCAACACAAGCGTTCGCCATCTTCCCGATGACGAACGATGACAAACGCTTGTGTTGTAGTTTTTTGTTATTTTTGTTGCTATTTTCTTTGAACCTATCTACGTGATATTTAAGCTTAAATATACGCTCCAAGCTTGGTGGTGTTTCATTCTTCACCTGAGGACGGCTGCTTGCGTTGTGGCCGAAACGTCGTGAGAATTATTTTATTATGTTTTATTTTTATTATTTTATTACTTCCCTTCTACGTGACTTTACCGAAAGAACAAAGAAGATGAATCCCTGCCGTCACGAAAGCTTTAAATCGAAACTATCTACGTGACTTTATCGACAGACCCAAAGAATAAGATGTACGCGTGTTGAACTTCTTTCGCAGAAGGAAGTTCAACATCGGAGTTGCGGTGGAAGGACAACAAACTAACGACAAAAATCTGTTCTAAAGCGATGAGTTTCCAATCGAAATTATTTCAAAGTGCGTCGCTCCAGTGGTGTCCTAACATCGTAAGGGAGAGCGTTCCCGACGGCCACAGAAGCTCATCCGAGAGCACGCGGTGATGGGGTGACCCCCGTCTTCGTTCGAGGTTGTCGAGGAGTCGTGCCTGTGAGGTCACTTTCTGTCACATCTGGGAGAGCCTTTGAGAATTGCTGCTCGTGTGTCGTCAGTGACGGAAGTTGCCAGCAGCAATGTTACCCAGCGGCAAACGTTACCCCTGGTAACTTCCCCCATTTGCAACGTTCCCAGTGCAAATCCTCTCGCGTGCACCGTGGGTCTTCTCTGGGCACTCCAGTTCCACCCCTCCACAAAGGCAGAGATCCCCCGCGTAGCCTTCAACAGGCTAGTGGGGCAAGTGCTGTTAGCTAGTAGCACCCTATGAAAGGCAGCCACGGCACCCGAGACGGTCCCGTTGTCAGCACCACACACAAACTAACACAAACAAGCACAAAGACAAGCAGGCACACACAAATACATACAAACACACACAAACATACAAACACACAAACACACAAACATACATACAAACAAACACAAACACCCACACAAATGCATAAACACCCACACAAACACATACACAAACACACATACACACACATACAAACACACACACATTTTTCGATTTAAAGCTATGACGCTGTCTTTCCGACAGACCTGTTCTTCACCTGAGGACGGCTGCTTGCGTTGTGGCCGAAACGTCGTGAGAATTGTATTATTTTATTATGTTTTATTTTTATTATTTTATTATTTCCCTTTTACGTGACTTTACCGAAAGAACCAAGAAGACACACAAACATACCGACATACAAACATACACAAACACCCACACAAATGCACAAATACCCATACAAACACCCACACAAACACCCACACACAATTTCGATTTAAAGCTTTCGTGACTGCAGGGATTCATCTTCTTGGTTTTTTCGGTAAAGTCACGTAGAAGGGAAGTAATAAAATAATAAAAATAAAACATAATAAAATTAAACAATTCTCACGACGTTTCGGCCACAACGCAAGCAGCCGTCCTCAGGTGAAGAATGAGACACTTCAAGCTAGGAACTAACATATAAGCTGGGTTGGGGGTGGTAGAAGAGCGCCTTAACAAAAAGAATGTGCATATTGTTTAATTTTATTATGTTTTATTTTTATTATTTTATTACTTCCCTTCTACGTGACTTTACCGGAAAAAACCAAGAAGATGAACCCACACACAACAACAACAACCGCCATTCGCCACTAAGTGGCGGTGACGTCACCACGACGCTTGTGCCAGGCCATGTGCACCTTGAGGCCACGTTGAGTGTCGAACGCCCGCTGGCAGGAGGTCACGGGGCAGACCCAGGTGCCACGGGTCGACTGACCGAGATGACCGAGATGACTGGCTGATGCACCACCTGTGCCCCCTACTGTGCCAACTTGCTATGCTTTAACCACCCGGCGCTCCGCTCGTTGTTGTGAGCGTCGCTCCTCCGTCCTCCGTTGTTGTTGGAGGGCGACTGCCTCCAACTGCCCAGTAGCGTCCTTCACGAGCCTCCTCCACTGAGGCCGATCTTGACACCGCTGGTACCAGTCATCGGCAAGTCCACTCAGCTCCACGTCCTCCTGTACCACATCACTCCATCTCTTCTCTAGCCCGTACCGCGCCCGTTTAGCCCCCTCGATCCAGCCGAACAAAAGCTGTTTAGGCATGCGCACACACATACAAACACACGTGGTAGGGATTCTCCACTCGGACTCGCCGACTGACCCATGGAGACCTTCCCAGATCTTTCGGCCGGCCGACGGCCAACGATCGGAGTTCAAAACTTTAAAATGCTGCCTCTGCTGCCGCCAGAGCATTCCCGGCTCTCATTCAATCGCGGGGAGGCTGTCGTGTTTAGTTTTGGTGAAGGTAGTCAACAACACGGCCTCGTTACTTAGCAGTGTATCTACGAGATGTCTGTGCCCAGTTCCTCTCCAGGGGAGTTCGGGGGAGGGTGTGTGTGGGGGGAAGGCCATCTGAGTGGAATGGAAAGTGACGGGGGGGGGGGCAACCTACACCCCACCCCCACCACCCCCCCCCGGACCCACCATCCCCCCACCCCCGTATTTTCCAGTGGCTACCCACCTCAAAACTATTCAAACTATTTTTTTTTATTTTGCCACGCAAGTCCCCCGACTGAGCTGCGTGGCTATTTTCCAGAAGCGACCGCCGCTGTCACGAATCAGAGGGCTGCTCAAAGAAGTGGCTTATCACGTGGGAATTCATGGCAGCCAAACACTCTAACGGCGTGTTTCTACAGACCCAAAGAAACCCATAGAGACCCACAGAGATCCAGATAATCATTTAGAACCATAGAGACACGTAGAGAGACTCACATACTCAGTGTTCCTATGTCCATGCTAAAGAAACGCGTTGCAAAATTTTATTTTTTGGAACTAAAAATATAGATTTCTCAAAAGAAGCCAACAGCAAGTGAGAGTTCATCTTCTTGGTTCTTTCGGTAAAGTCACGTAGAAGGGATATAATAAAATAATAAAAATAAAACATTATAAAATAATTCTCACGACGTTTCGGCCACAACGCAAGCAGCCGTCCTCAGGTGAAGACCAGGTCTGTCGGGGAGACAGCGTCTGAATGCCATGAATATGCTAAATTCCTCTTGATATGCACATTCTTTTGTTAAGACGCTCTTCTTCCACCTCCAACCCAGCTTATATATAAGCTCCTAGCTTGGTAGTGTCTCATTCTTCACCTGAAGACGGCTGCTTGCGTTGTAGCAGAAACGTCGTGAGAATTATTTGACTATGTTTTATTTTAGTATTGTATTACTTCCCTTCTACGTGACTTTACCGAAAGAACCAAGAAGATGAATCCCTGCAGTCACGAAAGCTTTAAATCGAAATTCAAGTGAGAGTTATTTCCCGGCTCAAATGAAGCCGAATTGCTCATCTCCCCGCTTACAGCCCCTGCAGGCCTCTTAACTCCATCGACAAACAAACCCAAGTCTTTTATTCTCACCTTGCTCCTCATTCATTCTCACCGGCCGAATCGGTTGACAATCAAAGAGCGGCGCCGTTTGTTGCCGGCTGCTTGGCGTTTTCGGCGCCCGCGAGCGATCAGGGAACGAATTGAGAGCGAAGCGAAATTCGAGTCGCAGGTTCACGGGGGGGGGGGGCGATGTCTGTCAGCGACAGCAAGGACGATACGGAATCAGATCATTTTGGAGGAATCGCATGAGCTATAAAAGCGCTTAATCACAGACGCCCACTTCAAATGTTGGGGCGATCAAAGGCCAAAGAATTCGCGAATCGGATATCCAATATCCACGTGTATGTATGCACGCATTTTTATTAACCGTGTGGAAAGCGGTGGCGCCGTGGTTAGCGCTGCGCTACGAACCCGGCGACCCGAGTTCAATTCCCAACACCAGTGACGATTATCTAAACCGGCCCTGGGCCTCCCCCCTAGGTCGACTCAGCCTCTCATGAGCACCTGGTCTAGTGTGTAAACATCGCCACTCGGAAGACAAAGGTGGACAGGCGTGGTGCTGGCCACCCACCTCCTCGTGTGCCGTGCCGGCCTTCGTAGGTGCTCGCTAACAGCACTTGCCCCTACAGTCTGTTAAGGTTTTGCGGGGGATCTTTGTATTAACCATCATACATTCGCAGTCAGGTTGCTTGCCGATATAAACGGGGATAGAGCTTTGCACGTCAACGTTTAAAATCGTATTATTAGCATTTTATTATTTTTAAAATATTTATTTTTCACGAGAGTTGTTGCCAAAGCCGAATTCCTCGCCCCCCCCCCACCTCCTCCCCCGTTTCGTTCCCTCCGCAGAACAAAAACGGGGACGGCAAAATCGATTCCCGGCGACCGCTGGCGGAAGACGAGGAAGCGGTCGACGCGGAGGAGAGCAGCGGCCGCGCGGCCGAGAACGGCACGGCCGAGCGGACGGCTCACGCGGCGGGGCCTCCCGGCCACGTCGCCGGGAGGCCCCGCGAACGTTCGTCCGAGAGTTCCGACTCGGGCGGCGAGGAGCGCGAGAGGTGCGCGCCGGGAGAGGCCTCCGCCCGCGGCGAGAGCCATTCGGCGGCGGGAGGAGAATTGGCGTTGCCGGCGAACGGCGTTCCGAACGGCCGCGGCTCCGTCACGCCTCCCCAGGAGGGCTCGGGTGAACCTGCCTGCGCCACCGCCGCTGACAACGCAGATAACCCCACTGGTGAACAGAAGCAAGGCGATGGTGGTGGCGGTGGCGACGACGACGCCGAGTCATTCAAACCGAAAGAGCCTCTCAAGCTCCCCGGAGCGTTGGCCAACAGCCTGAAGGATCAGCTCGCGGCCAAGTTTGGGGCCCTTCAGAAGGGGCCCATGGGCAAGGGGCCACCGGGCAAAGGGCCTGCGGCGAAGGGACCCGGCCGTCTGTCGGGAAACCCGACGATCGTGGACGACGCCCTCAGGGGGGTCCAGAACAACGACCCCGAGCTGACGGAGGTCAACCTCAACAACATCGAGAACGTCCCCATGGAGACGCTGGTGCAGTTCGCCGAGGCGCTCAAGAAGAACAAGCACGTGAAGGTGTTCAGCATCGCCAACACGCACTCGGACGACAACGTGGCGTACGCCATCGCCAACATGCTGCGTGCCAACCGCAGCATCGACAAGCTTAACCTGGAGTCCAACTTCATCTCGGGCCGGGGCATCGTGGCCATCATGCGCTGCCTGCAGTTCAACGAGGCCCTGCTGGAGCTACGCTTCCACAACCAGCGGCACATCCTGGGCACGCAGGCCGAGATGGAGATCTCGCGCCTGCTCAAGGCCAACAACACCCTGCTCAAGATGGGCTACCACTTCGAGCTGCCGGGCCCGCGCATGATCGTCACCAACCTGCTGACGCGCAACCTCGACCGCCAGCGGCAGCAGCGGCTCATGGAGCAGCGCATCCAGGAGGAGCAGCAGCAGATCAGGAGGATGCTGGCTGCGGGCCTGGCCGAGATGGGCGACGTGGGCAAGGAGGGCCACTATGACGAGGAGGAGGAGGAGGGCGAGGAGGAGGAGGAGGGCTGGCCGGACGGGCTCGCCGCGTCCCCGCGACACAAGGTCCTCCGTGGCTCCCAGTCGCTTCCGGCGTCGCCGCCGGCGCCGAGGTCTCCGCGGCCGCCCGGCTCGCCGGTCCCGGCCGATGGCAGGAAACCGAGGAGCGTCGGCCGGACGCAGGCCGAGTCGCACAGATCGTCGTCGGCCAGCGGCGAGGACGCGATGGGCGGCGGCCGCCGCGGCGGCGAAGGCGGCGGCGGGTGGAACATGCAGGGGGTGCTGTCGCAGGAGGAGACCGGCGGCACGGGGGGTCCCAGGCTGAAGAAGAGGCCCGAGGGCGAGAAGGATTCGTCGTCGAAGGCCCAGTCGCGTTTTCTGCTCAAGCGCGAGCAGCACGACTTCCGGCACGTGCTGCAGCCCACGAGGAAGCGGAAGGTGAAGCAGAACCCCAAGCCCAAGGAGAACTGCATCCACGAGGACCTCATGTCGGAGATTCGGACGACGAACGTGGCCATGCTGAAGATGGTAAGGGGCCCGCCGCGTGCTCGCAAGAGAATTGCGCGCGGCCGCGCCGTTCGCTTGTCCCCTCTCGCTCTCTCCGTGTGTGCGTCTGCCCCGTAGAGTGGGCCACGATCCCCTCGTACGTTCACCGCGTTATGTCCGATTCTCGTCACGAGACCGCTCGTCATAGAGACAGGTTGTGCGGTTGAACTTCTTTCGCACCGTACGTAGCCAACTGTGCTAATCGGAGGTGACCGCCTTTGTTCGATGGCGAGCCAAAAGCCCCCTGCGAGCACGACCGGAGTTTGGCGTGAAACGAGGTAACGGTAAGGTGCCGACACCGCGACACCATGGGGAGGCAACAGAGTTCACGTTGATGATGATGCTGATGATGCTCTCTCACGCAAACCTCCTCAGCCCTCCGCACGCCAGCAGAGCCGCCCGGATGGAGAGTGGGGGGGGGGGATGGTGGTGGAAAAAAGTGACCCAGGGCCTCACACAACAAAGGGCCTCACAACGACCCTCTTAATGGTCGCTAATGAGTAAGGGGGCCAGATCCACGTGGCCGTCTGCCAGGGGCCTTCAGGGAGCTCTGTTGGGTGGCCCTGAATGCCAAAATCAAAACCAAACAAACACTGGCTTGAGTTCATGATATTTCCCCACACCTCCGATTAGCACGGTTTGGCTACGTACGGTGCGAAAGAAGTTCAATGTACGTACGTACGTATGGTCAGCGCGCTGATCCGGGCGTGGAAGTTGAACCAACGGTGAGCGAACTCCGCTCACCGCTGTCCACCGGCGTTAATGGGTGCACTGTAGTTAGTTGGGCGCCACGGTGGCTAGGAGATGTTAACTACCTCGCCTGGTATTCAGGAGGCCGTGGGTCCGATCCCGACCCTGACGCCTGCTGCTGCTGTATATTTGGAGTTTGCGTGTCTCTCTCCCCGCGCGTGGATTTTTCTCCGGGTTCTCCGGTTTTTCCCTCCGCAATATTTGGCTGCTATAAATGACCACGTGATAAGCCACAACATTTGCGATAGCCAGGTCGCTCAAAAGAGCCATATAGTTCAGTGGGGCCTTACCGTGGTTTTTGTGGATTTTTCTCCGGGCCCTCGGAGTTTTCCCTCCACATTTAGAATCAAACATCGCGCGTTTACAGTAATTCGGCTGCTATACACTTCCACACGACGGTGACGATGACGATCATGAGCCACTTCGCTGAGCTATCGGGGTCACCGGCGGCGGCGACGTCGCCTGCTCGTGTCTGCCGCGTGTCCCTCCCCGGCTCTCGCCCCCTGTGTGTGTCCGACGAGAGGCTGTGTCCAGCATTGCCTGCCTCGACCGGGGGGGGTGGTTCGGGGGGGTGGTGTCGGCGAACCAAAATAACAAGATGAGATTAAACGACAAAATTTCGGTCAAAAAAAGTAAAAAAGCAGCTCAATATTTCGAGAGCCGCAACAATGCTGCGCTGTGGTGGTGAGTACGAAACGGCGGGTCCGGAATGAGTCACGAAGCAGCAGTCACTTAGAGCAGGGGTCACCAACCCCCGGGCCGCCGACCGGTACCGGTCACGTGGCCTGTTAGGAACCGGGCCGCACAGCAGCAGGAGGTGAGAGCGGTGAGTCCGTGCGTGGCCCGCCCCCATTGTTGTATTATTGACCACTTCCGTCCACGCCTCGTCCCCGCACTGCGTACTTGTCTCAGTCACGGTGTTGGTCAGCCCACAAGCTCTAACCCCTAGTAGCCACAATGAGTCAAAAACAAACGTCGCCGGAGAGCTTCTTTGAAAAGGGGGAAGACCCAATAATGACCACCCCCCACCCCCCGGTCCGTGAAAAAAATTGTCTTCCACGAAACCGGTCCCTGGTGCCGAAAAGGTTGTGGACCGCTGCCTTACAGAGCCGCGGGTTGCCCACCCCTGGGCTCGACTGAAGCCAGGATCGCACCTGGGCGAGTAGTTGCACACGGTTGCGCAACTGTTCGCAACCGGTTGCAGACGTCCACGTGGTTAGAGATTGGGGAAATAAAAAGAACAACTCAACGCATCCGTCGATGCCACTGTGCGCTGTGAAGAAGGGCCATTGCCCGAAACGTCGCCCACTATATACAATTTTGTTTATTTTTAAGTCGAGTGTCGTTGGCGTTAACTGTGCTTGCACACCGCTGCCAACGCAGCAGCAGTTTGCGGAAGTAATAGTGAATCGTTTGTTGCGCGTGCAACCAAGGTGCGCAAAATGATTTCCCAGGTGTGGACCCAGGTATAGAATTAGAAGGGGGCAGAGCCTCCAGCAACGAGGGGCCTCAGCCAATCCCCCACACTCCCCCCCCCCGCCGTCCCCGATGTGACAGGGCTGGCGTGAGTGTGTGCGTGCGTGTGTGTAGCGGTTAGCGCGCTGCGCTATGAACCCGGCGACACGGGTTCGATTCCCGCTCACGGCCAACACCGGTGACGATTATCAGAACCGGTCCCGGGCCTCGCCTAGGTCGACTCAGCCTCGAATGAGTACCTGGTTGCAGTGTGTAAACATTGCCACTAGGGAGACAAAGGCGGTCGGGCGTGGTGCTGGCCACCCACCCCCTCGTGTACCGTTCCGGCCTTCATACGTGCTCGCTAACAGCACTTGCCCCTACAGTCTGTTAAGGCTATATGGGGGATCTTTGTCTTTGTTTGTGTGTGTGTGCACGCATGCGTTTTTAAATCCTTTATATTAAGTTCTCTTGCTTGCTTGCTTGCGCGCTTACGACCGTGCAAATCTTTCGGTCGTTTTTTAACCCACTTCCCGTGATCCAATCGAGCTGACATTTTGCACACAGACTCGTTGTGCGTGACAATTTATTTTCGTGAAAATTTTTTTCCAAAATTTTACACTTTTTAGGAAAATAAAATTATATTGAATTACCAATTGCTTAATGGTGGCAGGCAATCATCTGACCCATAGGTGGCAGCCATCTCAAGCCAGAGGACGAGAGGACTCTAGCCGCCACGCATATAAAGGATTTATAGTGAAAAACTTTGTTTTTACGGGTTAATTTTTTCTCCCACCTGCGTTCGCAGCTTCCCAACCTAATGCTCCTCGTTACGTCGGTGCACGCTTCGCACGCCCATTCAACTCCGGTCTGCGTTACAATGACGAGCGCGATGACGCCGCCCCACGGGGCTCGTGCGTGCCGCTGAACGGTCGTTTCTCACCGCGCGCGCCACCACCGACGAGGGAGCAACTCGCGTCCTCGCCGTGACGCCGCGTTTGTATTTCTCGCGAGAGAAACAAAGACACGCGCGGTGTGTGTGTGTGACCACCGCGTGCGATGTGTGCGCTTGTGCGTTTGTTTGGTTTGTTTTTTTTGTGCACGGACGCTTAACGACCTGCTTTCTCTTTTCCAGACCCCGAAATCGATGGAACAATTGAAGGAGGAATATCTGAAGTAGCGAAGACGTGGCAATGAAAGTCCCCACTCTTAAACTTTCGCGGACATTTCGGAGACGCCGCGTCGCGACACCCTGCGGAGGCAACGGTGTTCACTCTGATGCCCTCTCACGTGACCTGCTTAGCGCTCCGCACGCCAACGGAGCCGCCCGGATGTAGAGCGGGGGTGTGTGGGGTTAGCGCGCTGCGTTATGAACCTGGCGACCCGGGTTCGATTCCCGCTCACGGCCAACGCCAGTGACGATTATATGAACCGGTCCTGGGCCTCTCCTAGGTCGACTCAGCCTTAAATGAGTCCCTAGTGCGATGTGTAAATATCGTCACTGGCGAGACAAACGCGGCCGGGCGTGGTGTTGGCCACCCACCCCCTTGTGTGCCGTGCCGGCTTTTATAGGTGCTCGCTAACCGCACTTGCTCCAATAGTCTGTTAAGGCTAGTTTTGGTGGCAAAAGTGATCCGGGGCCTCACACAAATGTGGGTCCCACAACGGCCCTCTTAATATGTTTTGGCACGAATGGGTCAAAGGGCCGGATCCACGTGGCCGTCTAAACTAAACTATTTTATTTTACCAGGTAAGGCCCCCACTGAGCTATATGGCTGTCTTCAGCGACCTGGCTATCGCAAATGATAACCCAATGAAGTGGCTTATCACGTGGTCATTTATAGCAGCCAAATATTGTGCAGGAAAAAAAACGGAGAACCCGGAGAAAAATCCACGCGACCGCGGGGAGAGAGACACGCAAACTCCAAATATACAGCAGCAGGCGTCACGGTCGGGATCGAACCCACAAACAGGCGAGGTAGTTAACATTTCGCCCCCTGCCAGAGACCTCTCTTGAGTGGCCCTGAATACCAACATCCCAAATCCACTGGCTGCCGCCAAATGTATTGGCCGTGTTCAATATAGGGTCAGAAGAAAATGTAAAATCTGCATTTCTGAGAAATTCGTCTTGAGCGGTGCATCATCGTTGTTGTCAACATTCTTACACAGCACACGGGGGGAAGACTTCACAGGACAGCAGCTGCCTCAACAAGAGCATGATCCTAGGGAAACACCACGAAGTTAAGGCAACCCGAGTTAGAATGTTCGTGGACATCATCGCTCCACATCAAGCGAGCTTGTACCTCTTCTTGGTTCTTTCGGTAAAGTCACGCAGAAGGGAAATAATAAAAAAATAAAAATAAAACATAATAAAATAAAACTCTGTCTTCTCGACAGACCTGTTCTTCACCTGGGGACGGCTGCTTGCGTTGTGGCCGAAACGTCGTGAGAATTATTTTATTATGTTTTATTTGTATTATTTTATCATTTCCATTCTACGTGACTTTACCGAAAGAACCAAGAAGATGAATCCCTGCAGTCACGAAAGCTTTAAATCGAAATTTTATTATTTTATTTTTATTATTTTATTATTTCCCTTCTACGTGACTTTACCGAAAGAACCAAGAAGCTGAATCCCTGCAGTCACGAACGCTTTAAATCGAGCTTGTACCTGTTCACACGTCTACTGTTAGCCGGCAGACTCCTGTGGTTTTAAATTTTTACTTTTTTGTTTACGATTGGACCCAGACATCCGCCGAGTTGCTCTCACCTCCTGACATTCACAATGTTGCCATCGCCGCCACCAAACACCAACCTGCCCCTGACCCACTGCCGCCACCTTCGCTACCCACTCTGGGCTAAACGTAAGCAGCTAAAAGTGGCCGTTGTGTTCTTTTTTTGTTGTTTCATTATAATTATACTCTTTGGGTTCTAGATTTGAAGCTTTCGTGACTGCAAGGATTCATATTCTTAGGATTTTCGGTAAAGTCACGTAGGTAAAACATTAAAAATAAAAAAAGTAAAATAAAAATCACGACGTTTCGGAGGCAACACAAGCTTCCGTCTTCAGGTGGAACCGTCACAGCCACGACAGCTGTCGTGATTTTTATTTTATTTTACTTTTATTAATTTTAATGTTTTACCTACGTGACTTTACCGAAAAAACCTAAGAATATACTCTTTGGGTCTTTCGGTAAAGTCACGTAGATAGAAAAATATATATTTTTTAATCACGACGTTTCGATCGCAACACAAGCAATCGTCTTCAGGTGAAAAAACACAACAGGAGAACTGCTGAGGCAAGAGAAAATCTGATTAAAATTATCACAATTTATAATTATCACAGTTTTGGGATTTACCACCAGTGACGTAGCCTCGGTGGAATTGAATTAAGTGAGCCCCCCTCCCCCCCACAGCCGCTGTGTACGTATGTATGTTGAACTTCTTTCGCACCGTACGTAGGCAAAACGTGCTAATCGGAGGTTCGCATCTTCAATGTCCCAGTGCCCCACGGGTTCCGCCACTGATCACCAAGCCCCCATATTTCTGCATCACCTCCCTCGCAATGTATTTGAAGGCCCCTACAACGTGTTTACACTTTGACCCCCAGGGTACGAATGCGAGATGTTAACTACCTCGCGTGGTATACAGGAGGTTGTGGGTTAGATCTCGACCCCGATGCCTGTATATTTAGAGTTTGTGTGTTCTCTGTACCTGTGATTGCGTCTCCCGGTCCACCGGTTTTTCCCTCCACATGTGGAATCAACATGCGTTAGGAGTTATTTGGCTGCTATAAGCTCCCACATGATGATGATGATTGGCCACTTCCTTGAACTATCATTTGTGATCGCCAGGTCGCTTCTGAAAAAAGAGCTGCAACACAGCTCAGTGGCGCCTTACCTCGTCAAATAAAACAAATAGATGAGTTTAGTTTAGAAAACCGGGCCACTCTGCTTCACGTGCAACGGCATCGATGGTTGGCACGGGCCCTGTAATGAGTAAGCATGTGGGTTCACCACCACCGGCGTAGCCTGATTGGCATGGGCCCCGGGGCAAGGGATTACCTGGGATCTGCATTCTGTCGAATTTATTACCCACCCAGCCCCCCGATCTTCGTCGGCCGGCTCCTGGGCCGCTCCGACCCGGGGAAAGCTGGCGCAGATGCACCGCCTGCACACTCGATAGCTACTCTCGCTGATGTAGTAGTAGTAGCAGTATGATGATAGTGTGTGTGTGTTGTGTGTGGTTTTTTTGTACTAAATGTGACTGGTAGATGCGTGTTGGTCAGCCTATGCGCTTCGGATATCATACAATGACTCTGCGGATGTATTTGTTTGTTTGTTTTCGATCTTCTCCCTGTAACACGTGGACATGCGTTGTCGTAATTTAACAAACGAGGCCTAGCAGAAACACCGACAATAAATTTGCGCTATTCGGACGGAAAAAAAAAAACTGATTGAATGACAGCTTTGCTTCCTTGCGACTGCGTTTGCCCAAGTCTGCACCGATGGATTTATCATTGAGGTACCTCGACGACAATTTACAGCCCTTTGTCAATCCGCTGCTGGATGAAGGCCTGTCCATACGTTCCAGTCATGGCGGTTGACTGACCATACTTCACCACGCGGGTCACTGTGAGTTGATGGATGGATGGCCTGGGGGGTGAACCAGTCTGGATTTCACTCACCACTCATTCTGACTGTGGCTGGGAATCGAATGCGGGCCATTGGGTCGATAATTAATTCAATGCGCTAACCACTGCGTCGCCACTGCTCCCCTATCATCTATGTAGCACCGGTTAATGGATAAAGGGCTGAATTAAATATTTATATTTTGCAAAAAGAAAAATTGGCAGAGTATGGAACGCGTCTAAATTTAGACTTTGTGAATGTGTTTATTCAGGGTAACGGTCAAGAAGCTATTTCAACTCACGCAAGCTGCGTCTGATCATACTTTGAGCTGCCCCACGACGTCCGCTTGCTGCGATGATAATGCGACGCAATTTGGGCTTGCGCAGCAGCAGCAGCATCTGAATAAACAGTCGGGGCTACCAAACCGCGCCTCATTGGCGTGCAGAGTTACCTACCTAACGCTGCTGCTTGCGTTGGCAGTGGTGCACAAACAACAACAACAACGACAACAAACCTCAATACATTGCGTCAATAACGCTCGTTTAAATAGCTTTGCCCAGACTCCACGTCGTTGCACCAAGATGCCAACTTGGCCCGCGCCGCGGGTAGGGCATCCGTGTGCTGTCGGTCTCCGTTTTGCACCAAACGGCGGCTGCATTCAAAGGTGGCGACCCTATGGGTGGGTCACGCTTGTGTAGCTGTTCGTGCAAAAAAACAAAAACCGGTCAAGCCAAAACGATCCGTTGTGCGTGAGTCCTCGTGCAAGGGAACACCAGGTAAGTCCCTACTGAGCTACGCAGTTCTTTTTCAGAAGCGACCTGGCCACAAATGACAGCTCAAAAAAAAGTGGCGTATCATAACGTGGGGCATTTACAGCAGCCAAACGCTCGAAACGCGTGTCGTTCCTAAATGTGGAGGGAAAGCCCCGGAGGATCCAGAGACATATCCACGCGACCACGGGGAGAAAACATGCAGACTCCAAATATACAGCAGGCGTCGCGGTGGGCATCGAACCCACAACCTCCTGTATACCAGGCGAGATAGTCAACATCTCCCAGCCACCGAGGCGCCCTAGTGCGGATACTTCTCACTTCTTCCAAGTAGTCTGGCGAGCATGGAAGAGCAGACCAAAGTGCCTTCCAACACAATCAGGAGGGAGCTCTGGAAAGAGTTCCCTGTAATTGCGAAAAGCCCTTCCAGTAGCGGTGACACGAGCATGGGCTGCGCCTCCGTCTTGCTCTTAGGGGGCGTCCATAAATGACGTCACGCACCTGGGGGGGGTCAGACATTTGTGACGATGTGTGACGAGGGGGGGGGGGGGTGAGAAATGTGACGTCACTTCAAAATGCGCAACTTTATAAATAAATATAGATAATTAAATATACTTTTTAATAAATGTTTTCTCCTATAACATCAGAGTGCAGCGGCACATTAAATACGCACTGCAATGACGATAGTTTAAAGCGATTTGAAGCATGTTTTATTTTTGGGGGGGGGAGCAGAGCTCTGTGAGGTCATATTTGAGGGGGGGTCTGACTTTTTGTGACGCCGGGTGACGATTGGGGGGGACGGTCAAAAATCGTCTAAAATCGCGTGACGTCATTTACGAACGGCCCCTTACTCCAGTAGGCTGATTCGAAAAAGCGCATTGGGCAGAGTTTCTCCGACGTGAGATCGCCAAGCGAGTTTGCGAGCCGCGTTCAGGGGCGTCGGATGGTTGCAGCGCTCTCTGAAGAGGGCGCTTTGAGACGTTCAAACTCAAATGCGCGCTCGAAAAAGCCCTCCCGCCACGTTGAGCTGATGCATTTTTGATGCGCGCGAGAGCGAACCGGGCGCGTGTTAATGTTTAAACGGCGCTATTTGCGATTTGCGCGCGGATAGCGCAGAGAGGAAGAGAAAAAATTAACCCGTAAAAACAAAGTTTTTCACTATAAATCCTTTATATGCGTGGCATCGGTTTTCGGGCGGCTAGAGTCCTCTCGTTCTCTGGCTTGAGATGGCTGCCACCTATGGGTCAGATGATTGCCTGCCACCATTAAGCAATTGGTAATTAAATATATATATTTTTTTCCTAAAATGTTAAAAATTTTGGAAAAAAATTTTCAGGAAAATAAATTGTCACGCACAACGAGTCTGTGTGCAAAATGTCAGCTCGATTGGATCACGGGAAGTGGGTTAAAAAACGACCGAAAGATTTGCATGGTCGTAAGCGCGCAAGCAAGTGAACTTAATATAAAGGATTTAAAAACATCCCTCGATGCCCCCACCATCACAGCTTACAAGAAAGCACCAAACCGCTGCTTGGAATGTGGCCGCCCACTTTTGGAAGGGCACATTTCTGCGCCAGTTGTTGCCTGGAGGCAGTTGTTGGCCAAGAGCCGAAAACCGTCGCAGTTCACAACTTTGCAATGTGCCAGCTGTTGCAGCCATTATCCCATGGTCTAGAAATCATGTCACACGATGCAACAGCAAAGGTCCCCCATGTAGCCTTAACAGACTCTAGGAGCAAGTGCTGTTAGCAAGCACCTATGAAGGCCGGCACGGCACACGAGTGAGTACGTGTATATACTTATGTACGTTCAACTTCTTTCACACCGTACGTAGCCAACGGTGCTAATCGGAGCCGCGGTGGCGAGCACCGCGCCCGGGCTGTCTCCCTAGCGGCGATGTTTACACTCCACACCAGGTACTCATTTGAGGAGGCTGAGTCGACCTAGGGGAGGCCCAGGACCGGTTCAGATAATCGTCACCGGCGTTGGCCGTGAGTGGGGATCGAACTCGGGTGGCCGGGTTCGTCGCGCTCCCCACGTGTAGTGACAGCATATCAGCCTTCAAGACGCTACTGCGCCTGGTAATTGTCATTTCTCCCACACGGTATCCATGCCGTCGTCTACGCGACCGCTGTGTTGAGAAACCGCTGCTCCAGAGTGAACCCACCATCGAAAATACGACCCGTGTAGCTGCAGCGTCGTCGCACCGAGAATTCCGCACACGCGCACACAAGACTGATGCCCTGCCCGTGATGTTCCATTCCGTGATGATGATGATGATGGGGCAGGTGGGGGGGGGTATAGCAGGAGGGGGACACGTCTCCTGTTTCTCCACTGGGGTGAGATTGCCACGGGCAAGAAGACGGTGGTTGGGCTGTACGAGGTTGCTGGTGATGTTATTGTCATCGGCCTCACAGTTAGTGTCAATGTTGCTTTCGTTGCGCTCGGGGATGTTTAAAAATAGAAGCGCCACTGTTGGCGGCTGTCGGAGTCTCGGACTGTGACGCCTCCCAACCGCCCCCGGTAATTTTCTCACCGCTCGACCACGGCGGCCAGAAATAGCGACTGTCTCATCAGGCGCATGCACACTGCTAGAACATTCCATGTGCTACTGCTGCTGCCACGACTACGACTCCTGCTGCTGCTTCTGCTGCTTGCTGTTGTGTTGCAATGATGACGTCGTCACCTTTCAATCCAGCCTCCGGTCCCGATGTGTTTTCTGGTTGTGCTCGGGACGAAGTCCGACGATTCGGGCCACGTGCTCGGTTGCGGAGCTCTGCTTCTTCGGGAATCGTCGAATATATCTGGTGCACGTGGTTAGAGCCAAGAAACATGGGTGGGATATCAACTGCGTTTGTCTAGAGCTGGGGTCGGCAACCTTTCTAAGAAGGAGGATAACCATTCTTTAACCGCATCAGACGCTGCACAGCCACTTGTACACACACAGCGGGTGTACAGCAGGTGGCAACAACTACACACATTCTCACTTAAACACAACAGGTAATGGGATACACGGCGTATATTTAGCGTTTGTTCCCCATTAGTTGTTCTTTAACAACACAGTTTGTGACTGTTGTACTTGTTCTTCTCACCAAGACATTCCACAGTTGACCCCATTCCCTTCCATATTTGATAAATTATCTCGACTTTAAATTATGTTCAAATTATACGGATTTTTTATAAAACGGCTGCCCGTCAGGGGGCAGCCAAAGAGCCCCAGGTTGGTAGCCCCCTGGTCGAGAGAGAGTGGCACTCTGTCTGGGTCGATACTTCAGGACGTTAATCCACACACGCGCTAGAATATTAATAGCAGCGCCCTGGTTTACTGGGGTTATACGCCTTGGTGAGGCTTAAGACTCATTTTCCAGGGGGGTTCTGCATTGGCATCTTTGATTTTATTAATGAGTGGTTTGGCTTCATAGCTCCACGCGGGATTAAAACACTGAAAGGTCCGCACAGATGGATTCCAATGCCCTTGCTGTACTGCTGCCTCGCAAACCCAATGGGTTGAGGATTCATCCACCAACCTTCACTTTAAAAGAGCTGTGCTTACAGTACTACACCAGCACACGTGTGTATCTGTGTGTGTGTGTCGGGAATGAGTACCTGGTGCGGTGTATAAACGTTGCCACTGTGATGACAAAGTTGTCCGGGCGTGGTGTTGGCCACCCACCCCCTCGTGTGCCGTGCCGGCCTTCATAGCTGCTCGATAGCAGCACTTGCCCCAAACGTCTACTAGGGCTACACGGGGGACCTTTGTATTTGTACACGATCATGGGGGGGGGGGAGGGGGGGGGGTGTAACGGTTAGCACACTGTGCTCCTCTTGACGAGCATCAGTGGCGAGTGACATCTGAGTCAGTTCCGCGATGCGATGCTCAAAAATAAGTGTTGTCGGGTGGGGCGTCAAACAGTGGGCAGCAGCGACACCACAGTGCTGATTCTACCTAAGCCAAGCGGAAGCTTCGAGTCGCCAAACGGCTCCATGTGGGTCATGGATTCATGAACACAAAAAAATTAACCCGTAAAAACAAAGTTTTGCACTATAAATCCTTTATATGCGTGGCATCGGTTTCATTTTATTATTCATTTCTATTTTTCTTAAGTAAGCAAGCAAGGAAGCAAGTGAACTTAATATAAAGGATTTAAAAATGAAAGATCACCTCTTGACATGCCCCGTATATTCCCGAGGGCACTAGCGTTGACCCGTTTTACCACTTTCAAGAACCTGGCGGCTTCAATTTAACTGCTCTATAAATAGTCTCCACTATACAGCGTGGGGGCAGGGATTTCATGCCATGTGGTTAGTCAACATTTGCGTCATCATGAAATGGGCGGCTAGAGTCCTCTCGTCCTCTGACTTGAGATGGCTGCCACCTATGGGTCAGATGATTGTCTGCCAGCATTAAGCAATTGGTAATTAAATATTTAAGTTTTTTCCCTAAACAGTGTCAAATTTTGGAAAGAAAAATTCACGAAAATTAATTGTCACGCACAACGAGTCTGTGTGGAAAACGTCAGCTCGATTGGATCACGGGAAGTGTGTTAAAAAACGACCGAAAGATTTGCACGGTCGTAAGCAACCAAGCAAGCACGCAAGCACGCAAGCACGCAAGCAAGCGAACTTAATATAAATGATTTAAAAAACAGGGGTGCATAAAATATCTGCTTGAATTCAAATCGGGATTAACATAACAAGATAATCAACATGAATGGATTGCGAGTAAATTGGTCTGCGAGTGTTTTGCAAGACGAGCAAACATTTTTTATGAATATTAATTTGATAAACGAGCGATGTCTTGCAATACGAGTACTGTAGTACGTACAGTATACGCTTTGTCTGCCGAGCGCCACGTGATCACAAGTGAGCCGATGGTTCTTCTCTTTCTCTCTCGCTGCGGGATTGTGGGTAATTGTCTCCCATGCTTGGTCTCAGTCGGCGTGTCTCACTCGTATAGTCAACATCCGTGCGAGAGTATACTGTTTACTATGGTGTTGTATAGTGTTGTGACCACGAGTGTGTGCGTAAAGCATCTTTTTTATTTTGTGTCCAAGTGTAGTGACTGTTCTTTAGTAACTGTACTGCAAGTGAAAGTCGTCCTACACAATAACCCTCCTCCTCCTCTCTCTCGTCTCCCTCACACCAGCCACGATTAAATTTGATGAATAAATTTGATTACTCTATATTAAATAAAACACATAAAAAAGTAGTTTTGTATTCATCATTTTTATATGAATACATTATTTTTGGGTTGTGGAACGAATCATCTGAGTTTCCATTATTTCTTATGGGGAAATTCGCTTTGATATACGAGTGCTTTGGATTACGAACACGTTTCCGGAACGAATTATGCTCGCAATCCAAGGTTTTACTGTAAATGTATCTCATCTCTACCTCTTCTGTCATCTCAACGCACCTCCATTTTTATCCATATCCATCTCGTCTCACCACATCTCTGCCTCTTGTCTATATCTTAGCTCTTCTCTTATCCCACTAGGAGTTCATATCTTGAAAAGAGGTGGGGGGGGGGGTGGTGGTGGCAGGCCAAAAATAAATTATGCTTAGGGTCCCCAATGGGCCAGCACCACCACGGACCGTGGACGTCTCGAGACGAACAAATCACTGCAAACACCAGTGCAGAATTCCCCTCCATTTTTAGCTCAGCACCAATGAGAGGCCGATCTTAAAAAAACTTGTCCAGAGATTGTCTGCTTAGGGGGCCATCCATTTAGTCGGTACGCCAAAAATCTGTCAAAACTTGAACCCTCTGCCCCTCCCTGTGCTCACGCATACTTTATACACCCCCCCTCCCCCCCCCCCCCGAATCCTATAGAACGTCCGATATTTAATCCACGCAGAAACGATCAAGGATTAATAATATTAACGTGTTTAAGCAAACAGATAGTCCACCGCCGGACTATCTAACTCATTTGAAGGCCAATGTAGACAAATTATTATCGGGGCTTCACCGCCCCCCCCACCCGTTTCCTATGCGTACGTAACATTGTCAGAAGACCGCCCCATACGCAAGCGTACGCATTTGGGTTACCCCCTCCCTCCCCCCTCCATGCGTACGTACTCAATGGATAGCCCGTTAAACACACGCTGATGGAAAATATTGATATGCTGGTGAAACCAAAGTGTAACCTCGCCTGGTATGCAGGAGGTCGTGGGTTCGATCCCGACCCTGACGCCTGCTGCTGTAGATTTGTAGTTTGCTTGTCTCTCTCTCCCCGTAGTCGCGTGGATTTTTGTCGGGGTCCTCCATTGTTTTTTTCTCTCCACATTTAGAATCAACAGCACGCGTTTAGAGTATTTGGCTCCTATAAATGTCCACGTGATACGCCGCTTCGTTGAGCTATCATTTGTGGCCAGGTCGCTTCTGATAAAGAGCTACACAGCACAATGGGCCCTACCTGGTAAAAATACAAAATATAGTTTAGCAGTTTATTTTAATTTTTTACTCAGTGACCCTCTTTCGGAAGAGCTCTATACGGGTGGTCGTCAATGTCATTCTGCCAGTAGTGTTGCGAGCAACTAATATACGCAGGGCTGAAGCTCGGCCTTTTAATTTACCGTTGCACAGTGAAGTGTGCCACCCATGTGTCTGTTTGCTAGACATCCATTAGCATTGTATTTCAGTTTTTCAGTTTCATTTATTTGGTATAGCCCTGTGAGCCATTTGGCTCTTGAATCGGGTTCAACCGCAAAAAACAAAAAACAAAAACATGAACAAGAAAACATCTTAAAGTGACTAAGCGCAAACAGAAAAATCTAGGAAAAACAGCAAAAAAATATTCCAGAATAAGCACCGTACACCAACGCTGTGTGCAAAAATCCCAGTAAGATGCAAGTCAAACAACAACCACAAGACAACTTAAATTAAAGCCATCAGTCTAACTCTGTACGACAACAAACAAACATGGCCAAACCAAAAAAACTTTTCGAAATCACCAAAATAATACCATAAAAGCAATGTAACAGTAATCATAGGAACTGTGACAGAAATTTAACAATAAACGACATAAACAATAAGGGTACCGACAGTCCCCTACTTACGAACCCCCGACTTGCGAACATTTGCACTTACGAAAACGAACTTCCACATGATATTCATTTTGTCACGTGAACTCGCTTCCGAACCGAACCACGGGAACTGTTTATGGTGTTTTCGTTTGCAGTGTTGCATGCAAATGTACAACATTTCTTCTTATTTATGCGTTTAACAATGCTTCCTTTTGTAGAACCGTAACACGTTTCATAACACTTGCCGTATGGGCATTTAAATACATATACATTATTGTGTACCGACTTACGAACGGGCATTAGGAACGTAAACCGTTCATAAGTTGGTGTGGCACATTAGGAATGGACCACTCTTTTAATTATTTCCTTGTGCAGCAAGGGAGTAAAGTGTGGTTCTGTGAAAGTCCTTATGTGCTGTGCAGTGCATCAATGTACGTGTGTACAGCAGCATGTGATGACTGGGTTGGGCCTGTAGGTGGCTGGCAGGGTTATTGAATAACCGCACTTGTACGCCAGTCACGTGGTTAATGGCGACTCGGTTGCGGATTGCTGTGTGTGACACCACGTGCTCTTACATTTTACAGATTAACCACAATAAATGTCTTCTTGGTTCTTTCGGTAAAGTCACGTAGACGGGAAATAATACAATATTAAAAATAAAACATAATAAAATACAATTCTCACGACATTTCGGCCACAACGCATGCAGCCGTCCTCAGGTGAAGAACAGGGCTGTCGGAAAGACAGCGTCATTCAGACGCTGTTTGTTCATTCAGACGCTGTCTTTCCGACAGACCTGTTCTTTACCTGAGGACGGTTGCTTGCGTTGTGGCCGAAACGTCGTGAAAATTGTATTTTATTATGTTTTTTTTTATTTCCCGTCTACGTGACTTTACCGAAAGAACCAAGACGATGAATCCCTGCAGTCACGAAAGCTTTAAATCGAAATTTCACAATAAATGTGTTTGCCCTCGATTTGGTACACCTGCCCACATCCTTCATTTTGAGTGTGCAACATTGGGGTCTGTCTGTACTTTAAAGGCACAGATTTAAGAAAAAAATTCCTTTGATTCAAGCTGTACATTTTTCTAAAGGGGGTAAACCCCCCTGAAATATTGCCAGATAGACACATCATACGGGATTATCCACACCTGCCATAGAGTAAAATCCTGAGTGCAGACCGGATTTCATATTACTGTATACCAATGTCTGTTTCCACTACACAAACGTGAGAGGTCTGAGACCTGATCAAAGCTTAATTTCCAAAAGGCTGCTTAGGCCGGCTTGGACTAGCGATTATCAACGTAAGGCACTATCACCAGACTACAAGTTACACCCATCCATACTAACCCTGTATTATTGTACCGAATATTCCTAAAATCCTCTAATAGCACAGTACCACGAGGCAGAGGTCGCAAACGGGTTTTGATTCCTTACCCGTACCCGTACCCGTCCGGGAACCCGTTCCTTACCCGTACCCGGGGTACCCTACCCGAAATGAGTGACAAACGGTGACTCACCAGTGACTCACGGCCTACCCGTACCCGTACCCGGCCGCACCAGGGTCGCAAACGGCTACCCGATACCCGTACCCAGCCGGGTATCGGGTAGGGTACGGGTATCGGGTACCCGGTTGCGACCTCTGCCATGAGGACAAAATATGGCGAGATGGCTGTGAGCCTGATTACATCCCTCTGCGCGTGCAAACATTTGATGGCGCTCATAATACACCACGATTGGCTCGATCAACATTGCAATCCGTTACAGGTGTCAAACACTACATACGGAGTCCATACGTATATCCTGTTGTTCATTTTAATCAATGTCTATAAGTTTTAGTAATACAGTAACGTAAATTGTTTAATATAGTATAATAGACATTACATGTGTTTTAAGACATTTGTAAATTAATTGGCGGATTAAGTTTCTCCGCACACTTTGTCAAGAATTTCACGTTGCCATAGAAACACAATAATCTCATGTTGTCATAGAAACCCAATTTTCTTATTCACGTTGTCATGGAAACCCAATATTCACTCACGTTGTTAGGGAAACCCAATAATCTCACCCACGTCATAGAAACCCAATGATAAAATGCCTTATAAACTCAATAATCTCACCCACATTGTCATCGAAACCCAATACATGAATATTACCACGTTATCATATAAACCCAAGAAGCTCACCCAAGTTGTCATGGACACCCAAGAATCTCATGTCACAGAAATCCAAAAACTTCACGGCAAAGAAACTCAACAATCTGAACCACGTTGTCATAGAAACACAATATTTTAATGTTACCATAGAAACCCAAGTTTCTCACCAACGTTGTCAAGGAAACCCAAGAACCCCCCACCCCACCCCTGCGTTGCCGTGGCAACCCGCCAAAACTCCATCGTGGTGTGACGTCACCAGAGTTTGATCTCTATGATTGGTCGACACGCACGCGAGCCGGCCGCTGATTGGCTGATGGGGGTGTCTCCGTCATTTCTTTGATCTGCAAAAGAAAAAGAAGACGAACCTCGGAACGCCTCTGCGAGCCGGGCTGCAGTTCCTTTTAAAAGTATTCTCCCTCTTTTTCAAAGTGTCCGTATCTTTAATAAGCAATAAGCGAGCGGCAAGGTCGGTTGGTCGTTCAGACGACGGCGTGTGTTCTGTGGGGAAATGTTCATCCGGTGCGGGCATCCTTGAGGCCTGTGACCCGCTCCACACAAAGCCTGAGACAGCCTGGGCCAAGCGCTGTGCAGGACGGGGCCGTCCATAAATGACGTCACGCAGCTAGGGGGGGGGGTCTGACATTTGTGACGATGTGTGACGAGGGGGGGGGGCGTTTGAGAAATGTGACGTCACATAAAAAGGCGCAACTTTAAATAAATACGGACAACACGTTCTACTTAATTAAATAGACGTTTTTATGAATGTTTTCTCCTACAACGTCAGAGTGCAGCGGCGCATTAAATACGCACTACAATGACAATAGTTTAAAGCGATTTGAAGCATGTTTTATTTTGGGGGGGGGGGGGGCAGAGCTTTGTGACGTCATATTTAAAGGGGGGGGGGTCTGACTTTTTGTGACGCCGTGCGACGATGGGGGGGGGGGGAGGGTAAAAAATCGTTCAAAATCGCGTGACGTCATTTATGGACGGCCCCCAAGTACTCATTTGAGGCTGAGTCGACCTAGGGGAAACGCAGGACCCGGCGCGCGCGTGACGTCACTAGTTTTGTCGTGAGCGGAAATAGAACGGGGGTCGCCGGGGGGGTCACGGCGCAGTGGGCTAACCACTGCGCCACCGCTCCTCGCGGTACAGACTCACAAAAGCCGTGCGTAGTCCACTGCTGGATGAAAACCTCCCCAAGCAAAACGATTTCACCGCTCCGTCTCCTCTCGTGGACGATTTTCTCTCTTGGGGGGGTTCCGTTCATTGAGCCCTCAGGGTGTTTTTCCTCTCCACGTTTAGAATCAAACTCGCGCGTTGAAGATTATTTAGCTGGTGCTATAAATAGTCCACGTGATGATGGTGATGATAAGCCATCATCTTTGGTTCTTTCGGTAAAGTCACGTAGAAGGGAAGTAATAAAATAATAAAAATAAAATAATTCTCACGACGTTTTATTTTTATTATTTTATTATTTCCCTTCTACGTGACTTTACCGAAAGAACCAAGAAGATGAATCCCTGCAGTCACGATAAGCCATCATCTTTGGTTCTTTCGGTAAAGTCACGTAGGTATGAAATTTTATTTTGATAGAAATTTAATTTTAATAAAAAAATAATTTTTATTTTATTTTACCGAAAGAACCAAAGAGTATGGATCCCTGCAGTCACGAAAACTTCAAATCTAGATTGATGATAAGCCACTTCGTTGAACTATCATTTGTGGCCAGGTCGCATCTGAAAAAAAACCTTGTAAAATGAAAATAAAACGTGACTTTACCGAAAGAACCAAGAAGAAAACAACGTTTTTAGTTTTAAAAACGTGTGAAAAGCACGCCGCCTTTGTGCATTGTCCAAATAAACCATCGGGCACCTTTCTGAAGATGTCCACTTAGGTCATCTTCAAGATGAATATGAGCGATCCTACACTGCCGGCAATCATCCCTTCTAACAACGTGGCCTGCCCAAGTCCCGCTTAGTTTTCTTAACAGTAAATAACACAGTCATGTAATCATCTCACTGGAAGTTTGTGCATCGCTTCTACATACGTATCTACTTTTTTTGTTCTAATTTAGAAAAATTCAAAACAATTAAGTGAATTTCAAGAATGTGCGTTTCATAGGCAACGTTTTTCCCTTAAAATAAAAAAAACCACATGGTTGACAATGCTGTTGATTCTCTCTTCAACACACCGGTGGGCTAAAGAAGTGAATTATTTTGTCCTTTGAAAAACGTGACACATTTTATACTGTTTGGCCGTGTCGGGTGGTGGAGGGTTACGACACATTTATAAATAACGCGATCTGACCCAAAACCCTATATTATGAATAATATTGGTCGCGAAAGCCTACGTGTTAAAATGCACACAGTGTAATAATGACCAGTGCATTACAGAATGACAGTGCATGTTCAGGTGGTTATCTCTAAAACACTCAAAAGTTTAGCTGCTAAAGGTCATTCATCGTCAATTATTAATATCCACGTAGCTCATCCTCGCGGCGGATTTTGGTTAGCCATCGAACAAAGACGGTCACTGCATCGCACGCTTTCAGATGCGTTTCTGTGGCCGTCTGGAACGCTCTTCTGATATTAGGAAGCCACTGGAGCGTATGCTCTTTAATTTGTATTAAAAACTCGTTTTATTTTTAGAACTGCTTTCTGCGTTTCGTTTGTTGTCCTTCTCCCGCACCTCCGATTAGCACGCTTGGCTACTTACGGTGCGAAAGAAGTTCAACATATGTAATAATTTCGTGACAAAACGCGAGATTTGCAAGTGCAATTTAAAGCAATATTGACCATCTGTGACTCGAGGATTTCACGTCACTACACAGGGTCGTAGGTTATATATTCATCAAGTGTATTTTTTTCCACGTCCGACTTGCACAATCGAACGAAGCCTTTTAATCTGTAATTGCCATCACCGTTACAGCTCGTTTATGGCGATTACAATTCAGCGGTGGGTTAACAAAAGCGCGATTACATGCTACATGCCAAGCTAGTTCATGTCCAGTGACAAGCAAGCAGGGCTTGATTCAAATTCTGCAGCGTGACCTTGCGTTGAAGTGGTGCAAACACAACCTTAGCGAGGGGAGGAACGACCCGGTCGTTGTTAAACAAACATGAAACATAATGTTGCACGCTGAACAGCGCTAGCAAGAGATGCAATCTGCCTGTGTCTGCCGAACATTCTGCTCGTGTTCTCACCACCACTGAGGACAGGCCGCAATAACCTAATCTATTTTCTTTGGTTCTTTCGGTAAAGTCACGTAGATGAAAAAAAAATGAAAATAACTCAATTAAATCACGACGTTTCGGAGGCAACACAAGCTTCCGTCATCATGTGGAACAGCCACAGCAAAATTACTGTAGTGAGTGAAATTACTGTAGTGAATAGTGAATAATTTGTCTGTAACGTTTCCACCTGATGACAGAAGCTTGTGTTGCCTCCGAAACGTCGTGATTTAATTGAGTTATTTTCTTTTTATCATTATTATTAAATTATTTTTTTCATCTACGTGACTTTAACGAAAGAACCAAAGAGTATGGATCCTTGCAGTCACGAAAACTTCAAATCTAGAATTAACCCAATTTATTAATTGTACTTTGACACACGCGGTACTTCGTAGGTGAATCTGTGTGTCGTAGCGCCTTCAGTGGCCGCAGTTCAGCCCCCAAGTGTTTGCCGCTTCGCTGAGCTGAACCATTATTCGTCCATCTTCTTGGTTCTTTCGGTAAAGTCACGTAGAATGGAAATAATAAAATAATAAAAATAAAACATTATAAAATAATTCTCACGACGTTTCGGCCACAACGCAAGCAGCCGTCCTCAGGTGAAGAACAGACTCTGTCTTCTCGACAGACCTGTTTTTCACCTGAGGACGGCTGCTTGCGTTGTGGCCGAAGCGTCGTGAGAATTTTTTTATTGTTTTATTTTTATTATTTCCATTCTACGTGACTTTACCGAAAGAACCAAGAAGATGAATCCCTGCAGTCACGAAAGCTTTAAATCGAAATTTTATTATTTTATCTTTATTATTTTATTATTTCCCTTCTACGTGACTTTACTGAAATAACCAAGAAGATGAATCCCTGCAGTCACGAAAGCTTTAAATCGAAATCATTCGTCCAGTCATGGGATTCTTTTCATCGCGTTACAGAGTGATTCACGCGGCACACAGACGCGCGTTTGTTATTTTATGACGGCGGGGCCTGTGGGTGTTCGCCAAACCGGTGAACTTTGAAAAGAAACCGCCACTGCTGTTAAACATTATTCCGGAATTCTAGATTTGAAGCTTTCGTGACTGCAAGGATTCATATTCTTAGGTTTTTTCGGTAAAGTCACGTAGGTAAAACATTAAAATTAATAATTAATTAATTAATTTTAATGTTTTACCTACGTGACTTTACCGAAAAAAACCTAAGAATATTATCCCGGAATTGCATTTCATTTGACTCTAATGACAAACGAGAAGGGGATAAGGGAGGGGTTTAGGCTTCATCATGGGGGGGGGGTGCACATCCCCCTCGAGTCACTCGACGCCACGAGGCCGTTTATTTCCACGTGTTGCATTGACCTCCGAACCCGCTGTGATAGCATCCCCTTTCGCTGTCGAGCAGGGAGCGGGGACGAGAAGTGGAGTACTCGGCCCGTGACCACCGGTGCCTGAGTGTGGCGCACGGCAGACGGCACGGATAGCGAGCGAGCGGGTGAGCGCGCGGGAGAGCGAGCGAGCGAGCGGCATGCTGGCCAAAGAGAAGATCGTCATCGGCATTAGTGGGTGAGTGTCTTGATGCAGATTATCACTGAATCGTAATCACAATGATTCCCGTAATCCGGTCATTTATTTATCCAGGAACGACTCGCCGGGCCTCAAGATGTTCTGTTCATTTGAGTCGTGCACTGGGCTGGTTTGAGCAATCTGTTCACTTGGGCTTCGTCAATGTTTATTTATTAACACAGTTGCTGAGCGCAGGGGGCCCCGAGGTCAAGGGGTCAGCGACGATTGCACACACCGTGCACACAAGAGACGTTAACACTCAAACAGGGCCACAATTGCACTCAAAAGTTCACAAACCCACTTGCTTATACAACGGTTGTACTGTAGGTACTGTATGTTGAACTTCTTTTGCACCGTACGTAGCCAGTCATGCTAATCGCGCATTATTTGGCACGTTGTGGTGGCGAGATGTTAACTACCTCGCCTGGTATGCAAGAGGTCCTGGGTTCGATCCCGACCCTGACATTTGTATATTTGGAGTTTTCACAGTCTCCCTATGGTCGCGTGGATTTTTCTCCGGGTCCTCCGTTTTTTTTCCCTCCACATTTAGAAACATGCATTTAAAGTGTTTGGCTGCTGTACATTTCCACACGATGAGCCACTTCGTTGAACTATCATTCGTGGCCCAGGTCGCTTCTGCAGCAGAGCGATATAGCTCAGTAGGCTCGTTAAACAACAATAGCTGACTAATTTAGTTTCATTCTAGATTTGAGGCTTTCGTGACTGCAAGGATTCATACTCTTTGGTTTTTTCGGTAAAGTCACGTAGGTAAAAAATAAAACAAAATAAATTAAAACAACTAAATTAAATCACGACGTTTCGGGCGCAACACAAGCGTCCGTCATCAGGTGGGAAAGCGTGGCCTGCTGCTACAGTCTGCATCAGCAGTAGGCCACGCTTTCCCACCTGGTGTTGCGCCCGAAACGTCGTGATTTAATTGAGTTGTTTTCATTTATTTCATTTTGTTACCTACGTGACTTTACCGAAAAAACCAAAGAGTCATTTAGTTTAGTCGATATTTTTTTGCTGTGCCGCCATCTCCTGGCGAGCCAGGCTATGTCACTTCGACTCACACGCGCGGGGAGTTTCGCAACATCTGTTGCGGTGATCCATCAACCCTCGCTGCTGCATCCACAGTGATGGATTCCAGGCGTGCGCCACCACCACCACTACCCGTTCATTCGCAAATTGATGTCGCCAGGAGACACGGGCCTCTCAAACGTAGCCAACATTGACACAGAGCGCAATCTCTCCCAGTGTGACCAACGCAGGTAAAACCTCCTTAAGCCTCCGACTTCAAAAGGCACTCCCCAATTGCAAAGTCATCCACCAAGATGACTTCTTCAAGGCGAGTACAAAGCAACGTACAGAGCAGCGTAAAACATTAAACGCTTGAATTCGTGCTGCCTGTTCCAACGGGAAAGGTGGGGTTATCGGGACCTAGGGATATATGTCAGAGAGGAGTTGGGCTACAGATTTACAAAAGAAGATTGGAATGAACGGTGGAAGTTGCGGGGAGATATGAATTTTCAAGCCGTGCAAAGGTCCTCACACGTATACATTGAAATACACGGGTGGTGGGTGGCTGCGGTAGCACTGTGCCACCATGGCCATGATCCGGGTTTGCAAATCTGGGTTCTCTCCTCGTGTGATTAACCGTTTCCCATTCCAAGGATGACCGCAAGTGGCAGGGTGGGTGTCCCGTTCACCGCTGAATCTCGGAACACGCAAGCGGTTCAGATATTGTAACTCACCGCAGAGAACTGTAGCTACACGACCGCGCTCTATGATAGCTGGCGCCGAACTGTGCCACCGCACGCACTCCCGCGTGGCCTTGTGGGAGCATCGGTACCGAGAAAGTTGTTTTATTTTAGTGTTGCTTCCAGACATACACGTGCATCATCGGACCGGGAAAGGGTTGAACCGGGTTCTCAGTTGAAGTGAGTTGATGGTTGGTGGTCTCGGCCCGGTAACTAACAAATGCAGGTACAAAAACACCGAATTACATTTTATCTTCCAACAATTTATCAACAAATTCCAGATTCAAATTAAGAGATTATAGTTTTTTTGTCTTCTTGGTTCTTTCGGTAAAGTCACGAAATAATAAAATAATAGAAATGAAACAAAATAAAATATTTTATTATGTTTTATTTTTATTATTTTATTATTTCCCTTCTACGTGACTTTACCGAAAGAACCAAGAAGGTGAATCCCTGCAATCACGAAAGCTTTACATCGAAATATATTTTGTTGCTTTCACCGTCATGTGGAGAACATCTCTGCAGCAGGCCGCGCGTGTGGGAATAGTGAAACACGGCCACAGTCTAATGAAGAGCACACTGGACTTGCGATCCAGAAGTCCGCGGTTCAATTCGACATCCTGGTGCGGCGGTTGAAACATTGGGACAGGTTTCTAAAATCCCCCTCCCCTCTGCTGATGTCCACGTGGTGGTGTGAAGTGGTTTCCCCACACAGTTATAGTCCATAGACAGGTTTAGTAGGTGAAAGTGTTGCCACTCCTGCCCCTTTGAAGACAACTGACCGTTGTTGAAGTGTAGAGACCACACATTACCACCTTTGAGCTCCCTCGAGTGGAGGCCCTTCTGCCAGAAGTGGTTGTGAGCAAACAATTGCAGGGCCGCACCTTTTCCCCAGAGGTCGCAACCGGGTACCCGATACCCGTACCCTACCCGAAACCCGGCTACACGTACCCGGCCGGGTACGGGTACGGGTAGCCGTTTGCGACCCTGGTGCGGCCGGGCACAGGTACGGGTAAAGAATCAAAACCCGTTTGCGACCTCTGCTTTTCCCCTAACCTTTTAACTAATTGCACGACTTAATTTTGGCATTGTATTCTAAATGGTCAAATGCCAGGTTACTTGTGAATTTTACTATTTTTCAGCCTCCAGAAGAAGTCGTGATGGATTCAAATGGCTTCTACCAGTATGACGGTACGAACCGATTTGCTATCCACCTTTAAAGTTTATTATTCACCGCAACAATGTGTATGTATGTTGAACTTCTTTTGCCCCATACGTAGCCAACCGTGATAATCGGAGGTGTCGGGGAAGAACAATAACAAACACACATTTTTGCGTCTTATGTTGGTTGTAGTCACTGCGTACATCTATGTGTGGGGCACCACGGTGGCTAGGAGATGTTAACTACCTCACCTGGTATGCAGGAGGTCGTGAGTTCTACCCCGACCTTGACGCCTGCTGCTGTATACCTGGAGTTGACGTGTCTCTCTCTCATTATCACGGTGGCTAGGAGATGTTAACTACCTCGCCTGGTATGCAGGAGGTCGTGAGACCTACCCCGACCTTGACGCCTGCCGTATATTTGGAGTTGGCGTGTCTCTCTCTCATCATCACGGTGGCTAGGAGATGTTAACTACCTCGCCTGGTATGCAGGAGGTCGTGAGTTCTACCCCGACCTTGATGCCTGCTGCTGTATATTTGGAGTTGGCGTGTCTCTCTCTCTCTCCCCGTGGTCGCCTGGATTTTGCTCCGGGTCCTCCGGCTTTTCCCTCCACATATAGAATTAACGTGCGTTCATAGAATTTGGCTGCTATAAATGTCTACACGATGAGCCACTTCTTTGAGCTATCATTTGTGGCCAGGTCGCTTCTGAATAAGAGCTACTTAGCTCAGTGGGCCTTACCTGGTAAAATAAAACAAGTAAACCCGTAAAAACTAAGTTTTTCACTATAAATCCTTTATATGCGTGGCATCGGGGTGGCTAGAGTCCTCTCGTCCTCTGGCAGCATTAAACAATTGGTAATTACATATTTAAAAAAAATTCCCTATACAGTGTAACATTTTGGAGAAAATTTTTTCACGAAAATGCATTGTCACGCACAACGAGTCTGTGTGCAAAATGTCAGCTCGATTGGATCACGGGAAGTGGGTTAAAAACGACCGAAAGATTTGCACGGTCCTAAGCGCGCAAGCGAACTTAATATAAAGGATTTAAAAAATCTTTTTAGTTTTTGCCGTTGGCGAGTGCGCTCCCGCACGACTTTCTATTTCACTCCAGTCATCACCGCCTTGAACATGGACGCGATGATGAACGTTGTGAACGCGTGGATCAAAGACCCCTCTGGATTCAAGGGATTGTCTTCTGAGTCCCACATCGCCAGTCAGCCCCTGCACTACGATCCCGACGCTCCCCACATCCTGATCATCGAGGGCTTTCTCATGTACACCTACAGGTGAGTGAACGTGTACAGGTGTCATCATGTACACCTACAGGTGAGTGAACGTGTACAGGTGTCATCATGTACACCTACAGGTGAGTGAACGTGTACAGGTGTGTCTTGGCCCCACCCCACCCCGGAAAAGACTCGGATCTGTCGCGAGTGTCCTGCAGAGGCTCATCACCGACGACGACGACGACGCGCCGTGACCGCGAGCCAACGGCTTTGACCCTGGAAGCATGTCGAGGGGGGGTAGCGATGAAGAGTCCACCATGTACTCGAACTGTGTTGCTCTTCGAGTTGCTGTGTTCACAAGCTGTGTGACGTCACCACGCCCGCTCCTGTCCCACCTCGCGACTGATGCCACCGGTGTTGTCTCCGCAGGCCGCTTTTAAACGTGTTCGACTTCCGATATTTGCTGACCGTTCCGTTCGACGAAGCCAAGAGGAGACGAAGGTGAGATTGAATTCGGTAGCGACGACTGCACTAATTATTCTTTAACCGGCCCATCAGCCTTACAAAGGGATATAAATTGGGCGCCGCTTAGCGTGTACCACGGAGCGACTGGCTCCTTCCATGGGAATGTAGAATCTGCACCGTTGGCTCAGGTGTAGCGACGGGGTGTGAGCACCCACCCCATTGCTCATGTGAATGGAGAGATTTGTTTGACGTAATCCTGGAGATGGTAAAACCCTCGCTTGCTTAGTGAACAACAGATGCGCAACGCGGACTGTATAAAGGAGTTGAATGTATAGTGATAGGTTTTTACCCTTTCAACTTGTATAAAACTGACACCTTTATAAAAGGCATCATGTTTGCAATAACCACAACACAAGCAGTCAAAATGCAAACAAAAAGAAACAACTCTGATGATGATAATGATATGCACTGTCCTTGAAGTTGCTTGGTCCACACCCGAGACAGCTTTTCTTAGAGCCTAGTCTCCATTGGTGTTGGAGCAGATGACGCCAAAAGGCATATAAAGGTGTCAGTTTTGTACCAGTTGAAAGGGTAAAAACCTATTACTATATTTTGCCACTGGTAAAGGAGATGTCTCATAGTGTAAATGCTTGCCTCGAGCTCTCAATACTCTGATAGTGCGCTGTTTTTGAGTTGTACGCCTTTTGGCGTCATCTGGACCAACACCAATGGAGACTAGGCTCTAAGGAAAGCTGTCTCGGGTGTGGACCAATCAACTCCAAGGACAGTGCATATCATTATCATCATCAGAGTTGTTTCTTTTTGTTTGCATTTTGACTGCTTGTGTTGTGGTTATTGCAAACGTATGATGCCTTGTATAAAGGTGTCAGTTTTGTACCAGTTTAAAGGTTATTAAACCTACTACTAAACCGTGGTGTAGTCATTTATGCAGCTCGTTTGGATAGAGGCCGGCTGAATTTAAGAAAAATCACGTCCGTAGTTTCAAACGGCTGCGCGCAGGGGGATCTAACTGGCGACCAGTGTATGCGGAACGTCTTTCGCACCGCACGTAGCCAACCATGATAATCGGAGGCGCGGGGGAAGGACATTGCACCGAGGCATCATCCTCGCTCGCATCGGCTCGCCAGGTGATTGCGTGTGCGCGGTGTCCCCTTCGATTTTCCCCGGTCCCCAGCACCAGGGTGTACTGCCCCGCGGATCCTCCCGGCTACTTCGAGGGCCACGTTTGGCCGATGCACCTCGAGCACAAGGAAGAGATCCGCAGCCTCGGTGTGCACGTCGGTAAGGGCCCCTAGCGGTGTCAAAGTTTCATTGACCGAGAGGTGGCCGAGTGGCCCACAGGTCGGAGGGTTGAGCCAGCGCTGCTGAGATCCTGGGTTCAAATCAAGGCAGCCGCTGCCTTGTGACACATGCGCTCGGCCTGTTCTCTTGTAACCCGGTAGTCGTTGCGTTCCTGAAGAAAAGCGCGTTATGGGAAAAATTGCGTTGAAATGCTTAACATATAATGTGGGGGTAAAGCACAGTCCGCGATAACACGTGGGATGCGTACGCTGGCTGTACAAAGATCTGAGGTGCGTGGATAGAATCTAGAAGCATCCAGCAGCATCCCAATGCCTTGTGATGACGATGCTACTCCGAGGCAGCCGTACGATCGCTTATTCCTACTCACGCGACGTAGTTCTGTCCACTCAATCGTGTTATATCCACTTCGCGTGATGAAAACACGAGTTGTTGGAGAACAGAGCGTACATAGATATATCCAATAATAATCATTGCTTATCTTCTTGGTTCTTTCGGTAAAGTCACGTAGAAGGGAAATAAAAAATAAAAACATAATAAAATACAATTTTCACGACGTTTCGGCCACAACGCAAGCAACCGTCCTCAGGTAAAGAACAGGTCTGTCGGAAAGACAGCGTCTGAATGAACAAACAGCGTCTAAATGACGCTGTCTTTCCGACAGCCCTGTTCTTCACCTGAGGACGGCTGCTTGCGTTGTGGCCGAAATGTCGTGAGAATTGTATTTTATTATGTTTTATTTTTAATATTGTATTATTTCCCTTCTACGTGACTTTGCCGAAAGACCCAAGAAGATGAATCCCTGCAGTCACGAAAGCTTTAAATCGAAATCATTGCTTATTAACCCAGGTAAGCTGAGTCCGATGGCTCTCTTTCAGGAGGGTCTTGCGTTGGGGTGTTTGGCCAACGCCAGGTGCATTAAATTTCGATTTAAAGCTTTCGTGACTGCAGGGATTCATCTTCTTGGTTCTTTCGGTAAAGTCACGTAGAAGGGAAATAATAAAATAATAAAAATAAAACATAATAAAATAATTCTCACGACGTTTCAGCCACAACGCAAGCAGAGAATTATTTTATTATGTTTTATTTTTATTATTTTATTATTTCCCTTCTACGTGACTTTACCGAAAGAACCAAGAAGACCAGGTGCATTGTTCACGTTTAGCTTGGGGAGGAAAATGGAGAACCCGGAGAAAACTCGTGCCGAACAGGGGGAGAAGATGCCAAATCCCACGTGGATATGAGTCAGTAATAGAACTCGGGTCCTTTGGGATGTGAGGCACAGGTGTTTCCATGTCGCCACATGGTTAAACCGGGTTTTTAAGTGCAGTGAGTTGATGGGCTCAGGCCAATTCATCAATGTCCGCACAATAAGACGTCACATTTTGTTCTGTACTGAATGTCGCTCGATTCCAGTTTCGGGGATTCAACATATTGGTTTGGCTGTCATGCAGCAAACCTTGTTCTCATAAGCAGAGAGATTAGGAAGGTGCTACGTTTTACCGCATGGCATGGAGGTAACTTGATGGGATCTTAGAAGTAGTTATAAGATATCCGCTCCTGTGGACTATTCTCTAACACGAAGAGTCGCACATGCCACTGAGAAGACTAGCAGGATATAATTGGGGAATACCTACAAAAAGGAAAAGATAAAAAAATTAACCCGTAAAAACAAAGTTTTCACTATAAATCCTTTATATGCGTGGCGGCTAGAGTCCTCTCGTCCTCTGGCTTGAGATGGCTGCCACCTATGGGTCAGATGATTGCTTGCCACCATTAAGCAATTGGTAATTACATATAAAAAAAAATTCTTAAAAAGTGTAAAATTTTGGAAAAAAATGTTCACGAAAATTAATTGTCACACACAACGAGTCTGTGTGCAAAATGTCAGCTCGATTGGATCACGGGAAGTGGGTAAAAAAACGACCGAAAGATTTGCACGGTCGTAAGCGCGCAAGCAAGTGAACTTAATATAAAGGATTTAAAAAGATAAGACGTGTGGGTGTGACGATTTGATGTTTCAGCAATTAACATCGCCCCACCAATGTTGGATGTTGATGTCTTTGTAAATCTGGTGGAATGGCCATAAGCCTGACTCGCTCTTGTCCAAAAGCAAGCTTCACATTTTACGTTGACAGTACTGCCAAGAAGAAGGGCCATTGCTCAAAACTTGGTAGGCTTCCCATGGCAAAGCGGTGTTCATGACGCACAACTCCATCACGACGTGTTTTGTGCGTCCCTTAACACCCGCATGTCAGCCAAGACCCAATCTCCCAAACGAGTGGCGTTACGATTGTGGTCGCGCGCTCTGACCCGGCGGGAGAGCGAGCGGATCGCAATCGGAATGTTGCCTGTTAAAATCCCGGTCGTGGTTTGACCGAGCCCATCATCCCTCTGGGGATCGTGAAGTGAGTACTACTTTGTGAGGAAGTTAACATTCAGACGCTGTCTCCCCGACAGACCTGGTCTTCACCTGAGGACGGCTGCTTGCGTTGTGGCCGAAACGTCGTGAGAATTATTTTTTATTATGTTTTATTTTATTATTTCCATTCTACGTGACTTTACCGAAAGAACCAAAAAGAAGTTAAGAGTAGTTTTTTTTTTAACCAATCTTATCATAAAAAACTCCTCTCCAGGTGCCTACCCTGGCTCCTCCCCCCTCAACCAGTATATATACAAGGTCGGGTCTCTTGGAATTTCTCTTTACTTGATACAGCAATCGTGCTGTGATGGTTCCACCTGAAGACGGAAGCTTGTGTTGCCTCCGAAACGTCGTGATTTATTATTTTATTTCTATTATTTTTATTATTTATCTTTTATTTTTACCTACGTGACTTTACCGAAAAAACCTAAGAGTACTAACAGTAGTTGTCCTATGGATAGACTCACCCCTTCCACCACTGGGTCAGGGCTACGAACAGGAGGTGAACACCACCTCCAACGCTCATATGAACAGATGACCGCTTTGGCTTTGAATCTCAGACGGGTGGCATTGCTGTACCATTGGGGTTCCTGTGCCCCACAGAACCTTACCTGGACGGGACGAGTTCCCCGGACGAACTGTTCCGGTTGGCGTACGACGACATCAGTGCCAAGGTCCGTCGATTGTCGTCCGGCGTGTAATGGCTTCCGTTGGACTAAACTAAACACTGCACTGTTTATGTTGTCAGGTGGGGCCCACTGAGCTGTATAGCGCTATACTCTTAGGTTTTTTCGATAAAGTCACGTAGGTAAAAAATAAAATTAAAAATGATGAAAGTAAAATAAAAATAAAAATCACGACGTTTCGGAGGCAACACAAGCTTCCGTCTTCAGGTGGAACCTTCACAGCACGATTGCTGTTTACAGGTGAAACCATCACAGCACGATTTCTGTATCAAGTAAAGAGATACCGCAATCGTGCTGTGACGGTCCACCTGAAGACGGAAGCTTGTGTTGCCTCCGAAACGTCGTGATTTTTTTATTTTATTTTTATTTTACTTTTATTAATTTTAACTTAATGTTTTACCTACGTGACTTTACCGAAAAAACCTAAGAGTATGAATCCTTGCAGTCACGAAAGCTTCAAATCTAGAACTGTGTAGCTCTTTTTGAGAGCTGTGTTCGCCTCTAAAGCCATCCGCTGGATTCATAACAATCCACCCAAACACCTGAAACTGAGCCAATCTTATCGCTCCTTCTCCACGGTGGGCACACTCTCCCATCGGCATCATGGTATTGTTACAACTTTTTAAACTATAACTAAACTATACACTTTTTATCTTACCAGCTAGGCCCACTGAGCAGTGTAGCTCTTCATTTTGAAGATTGGCGTTCGCCCCTAAAGCCATCCACTGGATTTCTAACTAAGACGTCAACTTATATTTCGATTTAAAGCTTTCGTGACTGCAGGGATTCATCTTCTTGGTTCTGTCCGTAAAGTCACGTAGAAGGGAAATAATAAAATAATAAAAATAAAACATAAAATAATTCTCACGACGTTTCGGCCACAACGCAAGCAGCCGTCCTCAGGTGAAGAACAGGTCTGTCTTTCCGACAGACCTGTTCTTCACCTGAGGACGGCTGCTTTGTCTTCCCGACAGACCTGTTCTTCACCTGAGGACGGCTGTTTGCGTTGTGGCCGAAACGTCGTGAGAATTATTTTATTATGTTTTATTTTATTATTTCCCTTCTACGTGACTTTACCGAAAGAACCAAGAAGATGTCAACTTGTGATTACTACCCAATTTAGAGATACTGCCACGGTTATGTGCAGCTCGTTTCCATCTCTTGGCACAGCAGTTGAAACAATACGTAGTTTTTGTTTTGTTATTCCACCCCCCACCCCCCCCCCCCCGCTTCTGTCCACACCTCCGCTCAGCATGGTTGGCTACGTACGGTGCGAAAGAAGTTCAACGTACGTACATCGATTGTTGTCCTTCCCCCACACTTCCGATTAGCACGATTTGGCTCCACGTGGTGCAGAAGTTCAACATACATATATGCATAGTTTGTTGTCCTCGCACCTCCGGTTATGACGGTTGGCTTTGTATGGTGCGAAAGAAGTTCAACATACATACATTCAGACGGACACAGCAATATAAATGTGTGCATCACAGGTAGTCGACTGGCAAGACGTGCGGGGGTAAATGTGGGATTTTTGCACACAGCGTTGGTGTACGGTGCTTTTTTTCCTGGAAGACTTTGCAGTTTTTTCCTGGATTTTTCTGTTTGCGCGTAGTCACTTGAAGATGTTTTCTTGTTCGTGTTTTTGTTTTGCTGCGGTTGCACCCGATTCAACAGCCGAATGGCTCACAGGGCTATGCCAAATAAACTGAAACTGAAAAAGTACTCCAACCCCTTCCAAGCGTGGAAGAGCAGGCAAAGAATGACCCTCTAGATCAGCGGCCCCCAAACTTCTTGGCACCAGGGGACCGGTTTCGTGGAAGACAATTTTTTCACGGACCGGGGGTGGGGGGGGTCATCATTGGGTCTTTCCCCCTTTTCAAAGAAGCTCCCCAGCGACGTTTGTTTTTTAACTCATTGTAGCTACTAGGGGTTAGAGCTTGTGGGCTTACCACAACTGTGGCTGAGACAAGTGCGCAGTGCGGGAAAGAGGCGCGGACGGAAGTGGTCAATAAGACAATGGGGGCGGCCCACGCCAGGGGTCGCAACCGGGTACCCGATACCCGTACCCTACCCGATACCTGGCTACCCGTACCCAGCCCCTGGTGCGGCCGGGTACGGGTACGGGTAGGCCGTGAGTCACTGGTGAGTAACCGTTTGTCACATTTCGGGTAGCGTACGGGTAGGGAACGGGTACTTGTACCCGACCGGGTACGGGTACCCGTTTGCGACCCTGGTGCGGCCGGGTACGGGTACGGGTAAGGAATCAAAACCCGTTTGCGACCTCTGGCCCACGCGCGGACTCACCACTCTCACCTCCTGCTGCTGCTGTGTGGCCCGGTTTCTAACAGGCCACGGACCGGTAGCGGTCTGCGGCCCAGGGGTTGGGGACCCCTGGTCTAGCGGGACTCTCTCTCGAGGGGCTCTCCAGAGCTCCGTCCAGTGCAGTCCCTTCTGCCAGCAGTGGCTGGGAGCAGACAAATGCAGGGCTGCACCTTTACCTTTTTACTCAATTGAGAGCGATACGGAAGGGAGGGCGAGCATGGCAGTGGTAATCTTGTGTGCTTCGTTTGAACTCGTAGGGACTGTTATTGTGACACGACGCAGTGTTGTCGTCTGCTCGTGATTCGTAAAACTTGAAAAACCATGAAGGATTTTGTAAATGACGTCGCCGCCTTTTATTAAAATGCTGCTGAGTAAATGGTTGTTACTTTTCAATGAAAACTTGTTTTTGCACGCGACAATAATAACTTTGGCAAATGTTTATCAGTCAAATTAAAATGTAAAAAAGGAACATGTATAGCTTCATATGGAGCAAGGATACAAATATCTAATTTCTCATGGGGCAAGTGGAGGCACAACGACTGACACAATGCACTGTTCGCAAACCATCACGTGACCTGAGTTTGATTCCCAGGCACGGCAAACATCGGTGGCGAGTGATACATGAACCGATCCTGTGCACCCCCCCTCCCCAATTTCGTATCAACCTGCGCTGATCAACGCGGTGAAGTATGGTCATACAACCCCCACAGCTCACATACAGTGGGGGAGACTGATTTTGATAAAAACGTGTAGCAAACAAAAAAGTAGAATGTTAGTTCGTAAACTGTCCCCAATTCCAACTGCGCCGTTGCCATCTTACGAGACGACAACATCCATGATGCAATCTCACAGAGAGCAGCGCTTCACACAACAGGCTGCAGAAGCGGCAGAGGTCGCAAACGGGTTTTGATTCCTTACCCGCACCAGGGTCGCAAACCCGTACCCGCCCGGGTACGGGTAGGGTACGGGTATCGGGTACCTGATTGCGACCTCTGGGATGAAGCCATGTTGCAGGCGCGGGTGGGTTGATTCTAGGAACTTGAATTGTGAGAAGAGACAAGACGTTGGGAAATGAGTGACAAACGGTGACTCACCAGTGACTCACGGCCTACCCGTACCCGGCCGCACCAGGGTCGCAAACTGGTACCCGTACCCGGCCGGGTACAGGTAGCCGGGTATCGGGTAGGGTACTGGTATCGGGTACCCGGTTGCGACCTCTGAGAAGGGGGCAGGGGCGGTGGGGCGGGTCAAAGGGCAATTTAAAAAACTCCTTCAAGTGCCCTCGTTCTCCTGTCCCCCAAACTCCGCTATGAGATTGTTATCGCTCCGCAGTCAAGCTGTGATGTTTTAACTCTGGCAGCTGCCACACAGACAAATGAAGCCTACGAAACTAAATTGACTGCAATGGGTGTTTTTGTTGTTGTTGTTGTGTAGTCATTCGGTGACCGTGCTGAGACCAGTAACTGTGACCGCGTCCGTCCAGTGCTCGCTGAGCTGCATTGGCTGCTGGTTGCCGAACGAATAATTCGTCATCAGGTCGCACTCGTTACACGCGCAAAGTGCTCGCCACAAATGAACCACAGTAACTTGTGTGAGCTCGGCAAGGTGCGTAAATCATCACGCGAACTCCGGTCATCCTTGCAGCAGCGGATTTTGGCTCGTCGTCGAACAAAGACGGTCACCATCTGCAACCGTCTGGAACACTCTTGCTTCCGATATTAGGAAGCCGCTGGAACTGTGCACTTTCAAATCATCGAGATTGAAAACTCAATTCTTTAGAACTGCTTTTAACACGCTTTCTATTAACTCGCTCTGTCTGTTGTTGTTGTCGCATAGCTTCCAAATGCAGAATCGCCAAATGATGTGTTTCATACTTGATTTGAAGCTTTCGTGTCTTGCAGGAATTACCAGGCTCTCATAGGGCCATTCGACCTTCTTCATTCCCTCGGTCCCTTCGGGGTGGATTCATTGACATGCTAATTTCTCTGCGCCACCAGCAGCCACCAGCAGACCCACCTCTCTCTCTGCCCAACCCCCACCCTGCCCCCCTCTCTCTATTTAAGGCCTCGACACAGCGGCATTGGGTCTCTGTGTGTCTATGTTGTGTGTCTCTCTCTGCTTGTGTCTGTCTGTGTGTCTATGTTGTGTGTGTCTCTCTCTGTCTCTTTGTTTTCTCTCTCTGCTTGTGTGTCTGTCTGTGTGTCTATGTTGTGTGTCTCTCTCTTTGTGTCTCTGTGTTGTCTCTCTCTGCTTGTGTGTCTGTCTGTGTGTCTATGTTGTGTGTCTCTGTGTTGTCTCTCTCTGCTTGTGTGTCTGTCTGTGTGTCTCCATGTCTGTGTTTTGTCTCTCAAATTTAGCTATACCTGCTGACGACTGCCTGTGTTGCAAACGAAACGTCGTCCTCTATAATTGAATTTCCTTTCTTTCTACGTGACTTCACCGAAAGAACCAAAGGGTGATGTGTTTCATTTTGAGACCATCAATCCGTTACGCTTGAACCCAGTTTATCCGCGGGCATCAGCTTCAACCCGGATTCAAACCCAGGCCCTCAGCGTTGCCGGCTCGACACTCTACCCTCTGAGCTTTGTGGCCTCCCCGTAGATCCATATATATTTGTAAAGAAATTGCATCTTTTTAAAAAAATCCTTTATATTAAGTTCACTTGCTTGCTTGCTTAGGACCGTGCAAATCTTTCGGTCGTTTTTTAACCCACTTCCCGTGATCCAATCGAGCTGACATTTTCCACACAGACTCGTTGTGCCAGACAATTAATGTTCGTGAAATTTTTTTTCCAAAATTTGACAGTTTTTAGGACAAATAAATTATATTTAATTACCAATTGCTTAATGCTGCCATGCAATCATCTGACCCATAGGTGGCAGCCATCTCAATCCAGAGGACGAGAGGACTCTAGCCGCCACGCATATAAAGGATTTATAGTGAAAAACTTTGTTTTTACGGGTTATACTTGTTATGAGTGTTTGAAGACGACTCAGACTTGAAAACATGGACGAGTACAAAATGTTTAATGTCCCACTGCATCAGAATTCTGCAACGGTAGAGTTGCTCCGGTAATGAACGATATTCTGCCGTCAGCCTCTGTAATTGTCGTGTCGTTCTACATCAGCCAACACGCGGCGTTTCCGCTAAACGTTTTGCTTTACAAATCCCACGGAAGCAGTGCTTAAAATACAAAACACGTGAATTCTCAAGCCGATAAGTGTCCCGTCCGCTGAGCTGTGTCAAGGAGCATGAACCAGCATCACGGCGAACTCCGCTTATCCTCGCAGCAGCAGCAGCAGCAGCAGCGGCGGCTTTTGTGTGGCTATCGAACAATGTGACCGGTGCTGTGTACTGGACTTCAAAAAAATTAACCCGTAAAAACAAAGTTTTTCACTATAAATCCTTTATATGCGTGGCATCGGTTTTATTTTATTATTCATTTCTGTTTTTCTTGAGTAAGAGTTTCATTTTTATCACATTGGTATTTTAAATTAAATATGAAAAAAAAAAAATTCCTAAAAAGTGGAAAATTTTGGAAAAAAATTTTCACGAAAATAAATTGTCACGCACAACGAGTCTGTGTGCAAAATGTCAGCTCGATTCGATCACGGGAAGTGGGTTAAAAAACGACCGAAAGATTTGCACGGTCGTAAGCGCGCAAGCAAGCAAGCAAGTGAACTTAATATAAAGGATTTAAAAAAGAAAAGTCCTCTATCGCAGAGAGCTTCCCTGAGCCTGCTGAGCATGCTTTATAGGATACAATTGCCGATTAATGTCCCCGCATGTGCGACACAACCAACACAACTTGAAAATGCACGCTTGCAATGGAACAACACCAGCAATAAATAAATCCATACAAACATCACCGGCCAACGCAGCCTTCACCGTTCTGCCATGACGCCTGCGGCTTCAAAGTCTCCAACCAGCAGTCCCCCCCCCACCTCCGTATCCTAAAGCAACAGCCGCCATTCGCCACGAAGTGACGGTGATGTCGCCACGACGCTTGTGCCAGGCCAGGTGCCCGTGGTGAGGCCACGTGAAGTGTCGAAGGCTCACTGCTGACAGGAGGTCACGGAACAGACCCAGGTGGTGCCATGCGTCAACTGACTGAGATGACTGGCAGCTGTAGGCCCCTTACTGTGCCGACTTGCTCCGTTCTAGCCGCCCGGCGCTCCGCTCATTGTGAATGTCACTCCTCTGCTCTCCACGTTGTTGTTGGAGGACGACTGCCTCCGTAGATTTTTGTGCAGTTCTCCTATAACGCGGTGGATGTTCCTGAAGAACAACGCGTTACGGAAAAATCGCGTTGTACTAATTAATATATTGTAGGGTAAAGCACGGTCCGCGATGACACGTGAGATGCGTACGCAGGCCGAACAAATGCTTGAGGCGCGTGGGTAGCATCTAGAAACATCCAGCAGCATCCCACTGTCTCGTGCGATGATGCTACGCCGAGGCAGCCGATTCCTACTCGCGTGACACAGCTCCGATCGCTCGATCGCGTTCCACCCGATTCGGCAGCCCACGTCACGAAAAACAAAAATTGTGTTCCCTAACACGTCCGTCGCAGCGCGTCCAATTCCCGTCGCGAAACAAAAACCCCAAACGCACTTCGCGACGGGAGACCGGAATGGCACCCGGCCCCCGCTCCCCCGCTCTCAGAAATCCGCCGGCCTCGTCTTCATCTCCACGAACTTGAAGGTGTACTTGCGCCCTGAGCGGTAGTCGCTCAGCAGGTACCACGTGCCCCAGAAGATGCCGTCGGTGATGGCTCCGCGGTACCGGCCACCCCGGTAGTAGCGGCCGTTGAGGTTGGCGGCGAAGCAGGCGTCGAACCACCAGCCGGCGGCGTAGTAGGCGGCGCAGCTTCCCGCCGCATACGCGTCGTGGTCGCGGTCCGGCGTCGAGAAGGGCCGCCCGTCGTGGCTGTAGCCGCGCCGGTAGGTGAGGGCGTTGCCGGCGTCGCCCCGGTAGGCGCGCGCCGTCAGGCGGTAGCGCTCGCGCTCGGGCGCCACGCGGAAGCGAGCGTAGAGCGCGTGGCGGCGCACGCCGTGCCAGTCCTCGAGCTCGACGCGCAGGCTCGCTCCGCCGGCGCCGGTACCATCGCCGGTGCCATCGCCACCGCCGCCACCGTTACCGCCGGCGCCATCGAGGCGTCTCGCACGGCGCTGGCGGGTCGGGGTGGGGGCACAAAGAACGGCGATGGTCAATCAGTCACGGTCAGTCGTTATCTGACGTGCCGACATCGCCCTCGATAGAGTCGGCTTCGGTGCACTTTGCAGCGTAACGGGAACGGTACAGGGCCATGGAACAACACAATGATGACTGTGACCATGGTGATGACTGTGACCATGGTGATGACTGTGACCATGGTGATGACTGTGACCATGGTGATGACAGTGGCCATGGTGATGACTGTGACCATGGTGATGACTGTGACCATGGTGATGACTGTGACCATGGTGATGACTGTGACCATGGTGATGACAGTGGCCATGGTGATGACTGTGACCATGGTGATGACTGCGACCATGGTGATGACTGCGACCATGATGATGACTGTGACCATTGTGATGACTGTGACCATGGTGATGACTGTGACCATGGTGATGACTGTGACCATGGTGATGACTGTGACCATGATGATGACTGCCCATTGTGATGACTGTGACCATGATGATGACTGTGCCCATTGTGATGACTGTGACCATGGTGATGACTGTGACCATGGTGATGACTGTGACCATGGTGATGACTGTGACCATGGTGATGACTGTGACCATGGTGATGACAGTGACCATGGTGATGACTGTGACCATGGTGATGACTGTGACCATGGTGATGACTGCGACCATGGTGATGACTGCGACCATGATGATGACTGCGACCATTGTGATGACTGTGACCATGGTGATGACTGTGACCATGGTGATGACTGTGACCATGGTGATGACTGTGACCATGATGATGACTGCCCATTGTGATGACTGTGACCATGATGATGACTGTGCCCATTGTGATGACTGTGACCATGGTGATGACTGTGACCATGGTGATGACTGTGACCATGGTGATGACAGTGGCCATGGTGATGACTGTGACCATGGTGATGACTGTGACCATGGTGATGACTGTGACCATGGTGATGACTGTGACCATGGTGATGACAGTGGCCATGGTGATGACTGTGACCATGGTGATGACTGTGACCATGGTGATGACTGTGACCATGGTGATGACTGTGACCATGGTGATGACAGTGGCCATGGTGATGACTGTGACCATGGTGATGACTGTGACCATGGTGATGACTGTGACCATGGTGATGACTGTGACCATGGTGATGACAGTGGCCATGGTGATGACTGTGACCATGGTGATGACTGTGACCATGGTGATGACTGTGACCATGGTGATGACTGTGACCATGGTGATGACAGTGGCCATGGTGATGACTGTGACCATGGTGATGACTGTGACCATGGTGATGACTGTGACCATGGTGATGACTGTGACCATGGTGATGACTGTGACCATGGTGATGACTGTGACCATGGTGATGACTGTCACCATGGTGATAACTGTGACCATGGTGATAACTGTGACCATGGTGATGACTGTGACCATGGTGATGACTGTCACCATGGTGATGACTGTGACCATGGTGATGACTCACCCGTCAAAGGGACAAGTGGGAGTCTGCACTGTGCATGATGGGACCCGAATAAAAAAAATGTATGGGTGCCCCACCGTGTATCGTGCAGTCTCCAACTATTATCTCCCAGGCCTCGATAGCTGTTTGCTGTGAAATGTTACGTTTTGTCCGCTTTTTTTTCTCAAGGCCACACTGTTTTTGACGAACGTGTTGAATTTGCATCGCCTGTGCAAGCAGGATATATCACCGAATGCTCTGCTATGGTGGCTCTCTGTGCATTCGGGCGTTCCAAGCTCCAAAGTTTAGTTTCATCGGAGATCGGAGCCCGATGAAACTCAAAGATCCACCGGGCGTCTGCTCAAGAGCGCAATGAAGCGGTTGAACGCGATGACGCGATGTGTCCTTGTGTAATCCACCGATGCACGTGAAAGTGGATGGGCGGGCGGGCGGGCGGGCAAGCGGGCGGGCAGATGGACGGACAGACGCACACGCGTGTGGGCTGCCGGTTGGTATATACACGCAGTCCCGGAGATACGAAGGTCCGACTTACGAATATCCGCACTTACGAAAGAACCTCCATCAGTTTAAATTTCGATTTAAAGCTTTCGTGACTGCAGGGATTCATCTTGGTTCTTTCGGTAAAGTCACGTAGAAGGGAAGTAATAAAATAATAAAAATAAAACATAATAAAATAATTCTGACGACGTTTCGGCTGCTTGCGTTGTGGCCGAAACGTCGTGAGAATTATTTTATTATGTTTTATTTTTATTATTTTATTATAATAAAACATAATAAAATAATTCTGACGACGTTTCGGCTGCTTGCGTTGTGGCCGAAACGTCGTGTAAATTATTTTATGTTTTATTTTTATTATTTTATTATAATAAAACATAATAAAATAATTCTGACGACGTTTCGGCTGCTTGCGTTGTGGCCGAAACGTCGTGAGAATTATTTTATTATGTTTTATTTTTATTATTTTATTACTTTCCTTCTATGTGACTTTACCGAAAGAACCAAGATAAACCGCCATCAGGTTTGGTCGTGCTTACGAACCGAACCGCGGAGCTATTTTGTTTGACGGAGTGATCCTCCGAGAGCATCTGGCTGGGACTCATTACACCCCTTCCAACAAGCGATCAAGATAAGTGAAAACAAAGCAGATTTTTTTACTTTCATTGTTACTTTATTTATTGTTATATTTACTATACAGCATTTATTGCAGTGTTACAAACAAATCTGCAATATTTCTGATTTACGAGTTTAACGCTTCACTTTTTTCATTGAACCATAACACATTTTATAAACACTTACCATACGTGTGCACTCCACGGTACAATTAAATATCGAGTTCCGACTTATGAACCGTTCGTAAGTCGGGGACTGCCGGTGTCTATATATACAGTGATACCTCGGTAAACGTCGTTAATTCGTTCCAGAAGATAGGACTTATACCGAAAATGACGTATTCCAAACGAATATTTCCCATAAATAAAGGGAAAGGAAATAATCTGTTCTGGAGTATAAGAAATTATATTTTATATGGCATATTATACATTCATTGGGTTGTATAAATAATTTAGACCCTACTTATTACTAAAATGCATAAATAAATTAAAATAAATTGAAATAAAAAATTTATTTAGCATCACTTTACGTTGCTGAGAGGAGTTGCTAGCCTACGAGGATGGTGGTGAGGAAGGGGAGGAGGAGGAAATGTTATTTTTTGGAAGGAGAGTCCCCTTCCATTAAAACTTCAGGAAGCTGAAATTCTGGGGGGTTTTTCTCTTTTCCGTCTTTTTTCTTGACTTGGACCTGGTTGAGGCTCACCAGGTTTGAGTTTTACTAAAAACCTGTCCATTGAAGTTTGTTTTTGCCTTCTTCTAAGAATATTCCTGAAGTGTGACATTGTCTGGTCATTCCACACAATACTGTTACAACGGCTTGTTAGAGCCGTAACAGTATTGTGTACACGGGTACTGTACGCAGTGACTCATCCCGACCCATACAAGTTCTAGCAAGCGCGTCGTATCCCAAGCAAGACGTCGTATACCAAGACATTTTTTTCTCGTCAAAACACGACGTATACCAAATTCGACGTATTCCAACGCGGTCGTATACCGAGGTATGACTGTACATTTTTAAAAGCGCGACCGCTCTTACCGCCGCGCCGTGCCTCGCCAGGTGAGCGCCGGCAGGGCCCCAGGTGAGCTCGTGCAAGCGGTCGTTCCCCAGCCAGTGCTCCCCGCTCGGCACGCCGAAGCCGCGCTTGTACTCGCCCCACGTGCGGTTGAAGTCGACGGCGCCGCTCTGCCGTCGCTGGAACACCGTCCAGCCACCGCCGTCTGTCCCCATGTCGCAGAAGGCCTGCGTGTGCGCGCACGCGTGTGTGCGCACGTGTGTGTGTGTGCGTGCGTGTGTGTGCGCGTGTGCACGTGTGTATGGGGGAGCGGTGGTGTAGCAGTTAGCGCGTTGCGCTATGAACCCGGCGACACGGGTTCGATTCCCGCTCACGGCCAACACCAGTGACGATTATCTGAACTGGTCCCGTGCCTCCCCTAGGTCGACTCAGCCTCAAATGAGTACCTGGGTGCGGTGTGTATAAACATCGCCACTGGGGAGACAAAGGCGGTCGGGCGTGGTGCTGGCCACCCACCCCCTCGTGTACCGTTTCGGTCTTCATAGGTGCTCGCTAACAGCACTTGCCCCTACAGTCTGTTAAGACTATATGGGGGATCTTTGTCTTTATGTTTGTTGTGTGTATGGGAGAGCGGTGGTGTCGCGGTTAGCACGCTGCGCTACGAAACCCGCAACCCGAGTTCGATTCCCGCTCACAGCCAACACCAGTGACAAATATTTGAAATGGTCCGAGGCCTCCTTTAGGTCGATTCAGCATCAACTGAGTACCTGGTGCGGTGTGTAAACATCGCCGCTGGGGAGACAAAGGCGGTCAGGCGTGGTGCTGGCCACGTATACACTCGTGAAGGCTGGCACCTCTGCTCTGAATCCCTGCAGTCACGAAAGCTTTACATCGAAGCTTAGTGACTTCTCTGTTTTCCACTGCTGTCGTTTTTTTATTGTTTGATATAACTCGCCGACCCACGCCCGCTCGTTGGACACCTGTGAAAAAAGAGCTTCATAGCTCATCGGATTCCTCCTCCAGTCCAAACAAAGACTCCCCATTCCGATTCATCCGTGGGCTTCCATCGGACACCGTGATGCAATCTAAAAGCCAGCAGACGGCACGGACGGTTGGAATTTCACGTCTTGACTTTCGAGCAAACATCTGACGGAGTCGCCGGGGCCAGATCAGAGGGTCCGGCCCATGCGGCGTTTCAAGGTTCAAGTTTAGAAAAGTTTATCTTTGGGGCCTCTCTGTGTTATTTTTGGAAACTTGGCATCGCAGCTCGCCACGGTCGGTCGCGAAGCTGCTGAAACTCGCGATTGTGCGTGGCATTTCAGACGTTCTACGAAATATTTCATCACAGGGTGCGTTTAAAAACTAAACTGGAAAAGCAATTTTTTTTATTTTATTTTACCAGGTAAGGGCCCCACTGAGCTACGTAACTATTTTCCAGAAGCGACCCTGGCCATCACGAATGATCGTCACGTGGAAATGTAGAGCAGCCAAATACTCTGAACGCGTGGTGTTGATTCTAAATGTGGAGGGGAAAAGCCGGAGGACCCGGAGAAAAATCCACGCGACCACGGGGAGAGAAACACCGCAAACTCCAAATATACAGCAGCAGCAGGCGCCAGGATCGGGATCGAACCCACGACCTCCTGCATACCAGGCGAGGTAGTTAACATCTCCTAGCCACCGTGATAATGAGAGAGAGAGACACGCAGACTCCAAATATACAGCAGCAGCAGGCGCCAGGATCGGGATCGAACCCACGACCTCCTGCATACCAGGCGAGGTAGTTAACATCTCCTAGCCACCGTGGCGCCCCACTTTTAAAACAAGATTTGATCATACGTCAAAGGTGATCTCCTGCTGCTCAAATAAGCAGTGAGGCATTGGTGCTCATCTCCTAGGTATAGCCCTGCAAAGCTAATGGTGGGAATTCCACATTCCTATGACGGGGTCGAATATCTCCACAGGAGACAAACCATTTGACTCCCCCCACAATAGCACTGCTGTACTCATTCGATTGACCCCGGAGGGATGTTTGTATGCATATTGAACATCTTTCCCATCGTACGTAGCCAACCTTGCTAATCGGAGGTGCGGGGGAAGAAGTGATGGGCCAAATCAACCCCCACCCCCCCCCCTAACCAGGATACGACCCGACAACATTTTTCGATCGCGAGCCGCTCTCGGCCTTGTCTAAGACGTGCACGCAATGCATGATGGGAGTCGTGCCTTTTCCGTTTGTGAGCAGCACCTCTACGCTCTGTGGAACCAAGTTGCTCTTCCAGCCTGCCCTGGTGCATTCTCCTGCTGACAACATTTTCTCATCGATGGCTTTGAATCCTACTGCTTTGTGTTCTGGCTTTTAGCAACACCGTCCGTCTGTCTCCCTCTCTTTTTTTTTTACGATCAGTGGAAACAAGAAGATGCTCGGTGTATTCGGCACTTTGCCTCGTTCATCATTTCGTATTTTTAAAAAATAATAACTTTGCTTTATGTAAACCCCCACCTCTCGCTCACTCTCTCGCTCACTCTCTCGCTCACTCTCTCGCTCACTCTCTCGCTCACTCTCTCTCGCTCACTCTCTCGCTCACTCTCTCGCTCACTCTCTCTCGCTCACTCTCTCGCTCACTCTCTCTCGCTCACTCTCTCTCGCTCACTCTCTCGCTCACTCTCTCTCGCTCATTCTCTCGCTCACTCTCTCGCTCACTCTTTCGCTCACTCTCTCGCTCACTCTCTCGCTCACTCTCTCGCTCACTCTCTCGCTCACTCTCGCTCACTCTCTCGCTCACTCTCTCTCGCTCACTCTCTCTCGCTCACTCTCTCGCTCACTCTCTCTCGCTCATTCTCTCGCTCACTCTCTCGCTCACTCTTTCGCTCACTCTCTCGCTCACTCTCTCGCTCACTCTCTCGCTCACTCTCTCTCGCTCACTCTCTCGCTCTCTCTCTCGCTCACTCTCTCGCTCACTCTCTCGCTCACTCTCTCTCGCTCACTCTCTCGCTCACTCTCTCGCTCACTCTCTCTCGCTCACTCTCTCGCTCACTCTCTCGCTCACTCTTTCGCTCACTCTCTCGCTCACTCTCTCGCTCACTCTCTCGCTCACTCTCTCTCGCTCACTCTCTCGCTCTCTCTCTCGCTCACTCTCTCGCTCACTCTCTCTCGCTCACTCTCTCGCTCACTCTCTCTCGCTCACTCTCTCTCGCTCACTCTCTCGCTCACTCTCTCGCTCACTCTTTCGCTCACTCTCTCGCTCACTCTCTCGCTCACTCTTTCGCTCACTCTCTCGCTCACTCTCTCGCTCACTCTCTCGCTCACTCTTTCGCTCACTCTCTCGCTCACTCTCTCGCTCACTCTCTCGCTCACTCTCTCTCGCTCACTCTCTCGCTCTCTCTCTCGCTCACTCTCTCTCGCTCACTCTCTCGCTCTCTCTATCGCTCACTCTCTCGCTCTCTCCCTCTCTGTGCGACTGTCTGTCTGCGATGGGAGGGAAACGTAACCTCGAATGGCTCCCGAGACGCTGCGGGCTGGATGGTGTAGATGCCATCGTCGGTGATTCCCTGCTTGAAAATCTCGGCGCAGTCCTGGGGGAAGCCTCCATCGAAGTAATCCGCGTCTTCGCCTGCAACGAGCAGCAGGGCCGGGTAGGGTCGGGGGGGGGGGCAGCCACAGGTGTCAAGAGGTCCGTGGATCCGGCAGCGCACGTGGTTTCACCAGTTGATGGTGCCCAACATGTATGTATAGTTTTAAACAAGTTTGTCAATCATGCTACACACGTCACCCTTCTGTTGCTCTATATAAGAACGGGAGACAGAGCAGAGCCCTCACCATTCTGGCGAATTACCCGATGATGCTGGATGCAATCACCAGCGAAACGTCGTACTCAAATTGTAAATGTTGTGGTTTCACGCTTCAACACACCGGTGGGCTAAAGCAGTGAACTAATTTGTCTTTTGTCAACGTGACACTTTTTTACTGATTGGCTGTGTCGGGTGGTGGAGGGTTACGACACATTTATAAATAATAACGCGATCTAAACCCAAAAACGTTGATTATGAATTGTCAATCATGGTTGATGATTTAAAAGTATAATATCGAAATGAAGGGCGATCCGGACAGCAGCAGAAAAGCGCATCCAAAAGCGAGCGGCAATGCGGTGACCGCCGCCGTTGTTTGATGGCCAGCCAGAAGCCACTGCGAGGAGTGCACGTGATGTTTTGATGTTACAGCCAAGAGCTGTGGATGCCACCGTCACCGCCTCGCTAGCAACGCGTTAGACCCGGCGCCAGATCCCGCAGCAGCAGCTGTTTGCACAGTGGACACGCAGAGACCCACTCGCACAGAGACCCACACACTCGCACAGAGACCCACACACTCATACAGAGACCCACACACTCACACAGAGACACACACACTCACACAGAGACCCACAGACTCGCACAGAGACACACACACTCGCACAGAGACCCACACACTCGCACAGAGACCCACACACTCATACAGAGACCCACACACTCACACAGAGACACACACACTCACACAGAGACCCACAGACTCGCACAGAGACCCACACACTCACACAGAGACCCACACACTAACACAGAGACACACACACTCACACAGAGACCCACAGACTCGCACAGAGACACACACACTCGCACAGAGACCCACACACTCACACAGAGACCCACTCAATCATACAGAGACTCACTCACATAGAGACCCACACACTCACACAGAGACCCACACACTCACACAGAGACTCACACACTCACCCATATACTCACAGGGAGACCGATAAACTCACAGAAACTCACACAGATACATAGACTCACAGAGAGACCCATAGACTCACAGAGAAACCCATAGGCTCACACAGAGACCCATAGATCTGGCCTCCAACGCCGTTCTGGGTGCCAGTGCCTCTCCCGACATCCTGCACCACGCGTGACACCCACCCAGCGCAGCTGCTTTTTCGCAGCTGCTTTCGGCGAAAGTGGCTGCCCTCTGACAATGAGTGAACACTGCTGCCGAGGGTATTTGGCCTACTCTTCCATGCTGGACACGTGTCCTGGAAGGGTCGGCAGAAGCCACACTTAACCCCACCCCTCATAACCCGCCGATCAACTGTCTGCGGCGTGCCAATTAATACGGTGACATCGTCATCGTCATTATCATCAGACGTGGTTAATCCACTGCTGCATGAAGGCCACCTCTCACCTGCACACGCAAACAAATTTCCTCGCTCGGATGTCCGGTAGGTTTCTATTCCATCCCTCGGCTTCCACTCTGTTGTTAGTCTTGACCATCTGTGATCATCGTCCCTTCGAGCAAACGCGTCCTGCCCAAGCCCGACATACGGGCGCCACGGTGGTGAGATGTTAACTACCTCGCCTGGTATACAGGGGATCGTGGGTTCGATCCCGACCCTGACGCCTGCTGCTGTATATTTGGAGTTTGCGTCTCTCTCTCTCATCATCACGGTGGCTAGGAGATGTTAACTACCTCGCCTGGTACACAGGAGGTCGTAGGTTCCATCTCGTCCCTGACGCCTGCTGTGTATTTGGAGTTTCATGATTCTCTATCCGTGGTCGCGTGGGTATGTCTCCGGTTCCTTCGGTTTTACTCTGCACGTTTAGAATCAGCATTCGTTTAAGAGTATTCGGCTGGTGTAAATGTCCTGCCCAAGCCCGACATACGGGCGCCACGGTGGTGAGATGTTAACTACCTCGCCTGGTATACAGGGGATCGTGGGTTCGATCCCGACCCTGACGCCTGCTGCTGTATATTTGGAGTTTGCGTGTCTCTCTCTCATCATCATCACGGTGGCTAGAAGATGTTAACTACCTCACCTGGTATACAGGAGATCGTGGGTTCGATCCCGACCCTGACGCCTGCTGCTGTATATTTGGAGTTTGCGTCTCTCTCTCTCATCATCACGGTGGCTAGGAGATGTTAACTACCTCGCCTGGTACACAGGAGGTCGTAGGTTCCATCTCGTCCCTGACGCCTGCTGTGTATTTGGAGTTTGCATGATTCTCTATCCGTGGTCGCGTGGGTATGTCTCCGGTTCCTTCGGTTTTGCTCTGCACGTTTAGAATCAGCATTCGTTTAAGAGTATTCGACTGCTGTAAATGTCCACGTGATGATGATGATAAGGGGCCGTTCATAAATGACGTCACCCGATTTTGGACAATTTTTGACCCCCCCCCCCTCGTCACACGGCGTCACAAAAAGTCAGACCCCCCCTCCCTCAAATATGACGTCACAAAGCTCTGCCCCCCCCCCCTCCAAACCATAAAACATGTTTCAAATCACTTTCAACTATTGTCATTGTAGTGCGTATTTAATGTGGCGCTGCACTCTGATGTTGTAGGAGAAAACATTTATTAAGAAGTCTATTTAATTAAGTAGAACGTGTTGTCTATGTTTATTTAAAGTTGCGCATTTTGATGTGACGTCACATTTCTCGAACCCCCCCCCCCCCTCGTCACACATCGTCACAAATGTCTGACCCCCCGCCCCCCTAGGTGCGTGACGTCATTTATGGACGGCCCCTAAGCCGTTTCGTTGATCAGCTATCATTTGTGATGGCCAGGGTCGCTTCTGATAAAAAAAAAGAGCCACACAGCTGAGTGGAACCTTACATCTGGAGAAATAAAAAGTAGTTTACGTTAAAATAGTTTTAGATAAAAAAAAGTTTTAACTAAATTAAGAAGTAATAATAAAAATAATAAAAACTTTAAGAAATAAATTAGAAAAATCTATCAATTTATAATAATCATGATTTACTTTTTGGTTCTTTCGGTAAAGTCACGTAGAAAGAAAATGTATTAAATATAAAGTACGACGTTTCGATTAAACGTTTCGATTAAACGTCGTACTCTATTAGTTCATTAATTAATTTCTACGTGACTTTACCGAAAGAACCAAAGAGTATATTCTTGGTTCTTTCGGTAAAGTCACGTAGAAGGGAAATAATAAAATAATAAAAATAAAACATAATAAAATAATTATCACGACGTTTCAGCCACAACACAAGCGTTGTAGCCGAAACGTCGTGATAATTATTTTATTATGTTTTATTTGTATTATTGTATTAGCCGAAACGTCGTGATAATTATTTTATTATGTTTTATTTTTATTATTTTATTATTTCCCTTCTACGTGACTTTACCGAAAGAACCAAGAAGATGAATCCCTGCAGTCACGAAAGCTTTAAATCAAAAATTAACCAAAGAGTAATTCCTGCAGTCACGAAAACTTCAAATAAAATATGATTTAACAAAATTAAAAAAACACAAATTATAACAAAAAATTCCAACGCTTATAATTTACAAAAAATAAATTATCCGACGAAAAAAACCTCTCTCTGTCTCTCTCTCTCTGCTTTGCAACGCGGTGGGACCGCACCTCGCCTCGAGTGCCCGTCTCGTGCACGCGCGCGCTGCTCCCCCACGCTCCTAGCGGGCACGCGCCGGCTCGCTGGGGACAGCGGCGCGTCTCTTGGCGCAGAGCCACGAAACTCGGAGTTGTTTATCGCCGCTGTCCAGACAGCGCGCCGCCACCGCTACCGCTACCACCACTACAGCTACCACCACAGCCACCACCACAGCCACCACCACCACCACAGCCCCCACCACAACCATCACCACAGCCACCACCACCACTGCCACCACCACCACCACAGCCACCACCACCACCACAACCACCATAACAGCCACCACCACCACAGCCACCACAGCCACCACCACCACCACAACCACCACCACAGCCACCACCACAGCCAACACCACAGCCACCACAACCACCACAACCATAACCACCGCAACCACCACCACCACCACAGCCACCACCACCACAACCACCGCCGCTGGCACTGTGCGCCGTGACCCCCCTGCTGCGCCTTCTGCCTCCCCCCACGTGGGCAGAGTTCCGCTTCGCACCGACAACAACACGGACACGACGACGCCTCTCCCGGTGCCAGGGGACCCGCTCGGGTTGACGTCTTCTCCAAGCGCTTTCATTTCACTCCGATTTTCTACTTCACTTCTTGTTTTTATTTCACCAGGTCGAGCCTCCGCTGAGCTACAGAGCCCTTCTTGAGATGCGAACCAGGTCATCACAAATTATGAGCTTTAACGAAGTGGCTTATCAACATCACGTGGGAATGTATGGCAGCGGAATTACTCTGAATTGCGTGTTGATACTAAATGTGGAGGGGAACAAAACGGAGGACTCGGAGAAAAATCCACACGACCACCGGGGAGGCATGCAAACTCCAAAATATACAGCAGCAGGCGTCAGCGTCAGGATCGAACCCACGACCTCCTGTGTACCAGGCAAAGGATTTAACATCTCCTAGCCACCGTGATGATGATAACGATGAGATAGAGAGACGCAAACTCCAAATATACAGCAGCAGGCGTCAGGGTCGGGATCGAACCCACGACCTCCTGCATGCCAGGCGAAGGATTTGACATCTAGCCACCGTGATGATGATGAGATAGAGAGACGCAAACTCCAAATATACAGCAGCTTGCGTCAGGGTCGGGATCGAACCCACGAACCTCCTGCACACCAGGCGAGGGAGTTAACATCTCCTAGCCACCGTGATGATGATGAGATAAAGAGACGCAAACTCCAAATATACAGCAGCAGGCGTCAGGATCGAAATCGAACCAACCACCTCCTACATACCAGGCGAGGGAGTTAACATCTCGTCGCCACTGTGCCAACCCCCTTATTTTGTCCGACTGCGGATATGGGGACGCGTGGCTTTGTTTATTGAAAATCCGTTCGAGTGAGCATCAGTGACCAAACTCCCCTGATGATTCCTAATATGGACAAAACCGCCGTCATCGCTGCGTCTGGTGAGTCGGTCACATCTGCTGAAATGTATTTTCATGGTGGCTTACGCCAAGAGTGTCGCCAAGCCGCGCTTCGGGATCTGGTGGGTGGTTTCTGCACAATGCACCAAGGTCGAATGCTCTTTGTGCACGCTTTTTTTTAGTGAGGTAATGTCTCACATTAACATCGTGATAATCCCTCACATTAACATAGCCACTTCGGTGCCCCCATCGAGGAGGCCGCTCTCCTCCTATCTTACAGTAACATGCTCATTTATCACGTTAACATCACTAGCCCCGGCCACTTCTTTATGACCCTTGGGCTACACCCATTTCAAACCTTTTAAAATAGTCTGCAGCAGACCATGCTTTCCCACCTGATGACGGACGCTTGTGTTGCGCCCGAAACGTCGTGATTTATTTTATTTTCTACCTACGTGACTTTCCCGAAAGAACCAAAGTGCATAGATTCCTGCAGTCACGAAAGCTTCAAATCAAGATTAATGTCATCAATTAGAGATTTGATCAAAAATATAAATATTTCTGAAATGGCCGTTGTAACATTCTCGTAAGATCGTATTGACCGCTGAGCGATTGGCTAGAGGACGCACACAAATACACGTACTGCCCTTTCTGCCAATCCACTGCTGGATGGGATGCCTCCCAATGCCGTGAAGATGAAGCAGGGATGATTATTGACCAAATGTTGGGACGTGAGGGTTGGTGGAGGCGGGGCGCATACATGTTTGGATTAGAGCACAGCACAACAATGCACTGTGCTGCTTCACTCACTCACTGCTGCATGTATGTTTAACTTCTTTCGCACCGTACGTAGCCAAGCGTGCTAATTGGAGGCGCGGGGGAAGGACAACACACGACACGCAAAAAACATTTCTAAAGAAATGAGTTTACAATTGCGATTTCAAAGTGCATAGCCCCAGCGGCGTCCTAATGTCGGAAGGAAGTGAGTTCCAGACGTCTAAGCACTACCCTGCTTAGCGCCTGAGATCTAAGCAAGAGGTGGGGGAGGGGGTGGGGTGCAAGACATTTGGAAAGGTGGATATGTCAAAGATTGCATACGAGGATGGATACTACCAGAATCCAGATGAAAATCTTCACTCGCATCGGACGCATCTGCAATGAAATGCGGGTGGACAATTAGCGTTCTTCATCGGGGTGGACAATTAGCGTTCTTCATCAGGGTGGACAGGCTCACGAGACGGCAACTGTCGTCAGCCCGCGTCGGGATCCGTTGTCACGTGATGTCTGCTCGATCGAGCGTCTAGGCGGTGCTTCGTTCCTGCTCTGAGCTAGTGGTGGAAATTCCACGTTGGTATGGCGGGATTGAGGGTTAGATTCTGTACTGGACAACCGCCGCTGCTGATCCCGCCTCCCCGCAGATTGGTAGGTATTTTGTCAACCCCCGGAGAGATGATGGGCTGAGTCACGCCTGCCCCCCGCACCCCCCCCCCCCTCCGTTCTCCCCAGCCAGGGATTGAACTCGTGACCTTCTGATTGCGAGCCGCTCGCTCTACGGCTGAGAAGGAGCGAAGCTAAACGTGTGGTTATTTGAATGAAAGGGCTCCCTGTTTGCACTCTTCACGTTGACCTGATATGAGTCGAGTCACTTCCCGTTGTCCGAAACAAAATTGGCTCCCCTTAGAAGCCCCTACACTGGCTTCATGAACAACAACAACCACAACAACCACAACAACAGACTCAACGCGATCGTCAATACCACTTTTGGCGTCATCTGATCCAACACCATGTGAGACTAGGCTCTAAGGAAAGCTGTCTCGGGTGTGGACCAATCAACTTCAAGGACAGTGCATACATTATCAGAGTTGTGTTTTTGTTTGCATTATGACTGCAGGTATTGTGGTCTATGCAAACATGACTCCTTGTAAAAAAGTATCAGTTTTGTTGCCAGATAGAAGGGTAAAGAACCAATTATCAACACTATGGTCGTAAAAGAAAATATATTTATAAAACAAGCGACATTAACTCCCGATGGCCACAGTCAACTCCCGATGGCACGTGGTGTTTGGCGAGAAGCTCATCCAGCAGTGGATCGACGTACCGAGCGTGCCGTCGTACTCCTCAGAGTCTGGGATGAAGCTCTCCGTTTCCTCGAGGGACTTTGGCTGGAGGCTTCCTGAGGAATGAGCCGAGAGACACGAGAGAGGGGGGATGGAGAGTGAGAGAGACTTTCTTGACTTTTAAACAACTTGTATTGCCGCCAGCAGCAACAGCACTGGAGGCGATTCCGATACGAAGTACACAAATTCACCAGCAAACAAATAACAAACATAATAAAATAAAACATAATGAAATAATTCTCACGACGTTTCGGCCACAACGCAAGCAGCCGTCCTCAGGTGAAGACCTGGTCTTCACCTGAGGACGGCTGCTTGCGTTGTGACTTTACTGAAAGAACCAAGAAGATGAATCCCTGCAGTCACGAAAGCTTTAAATCGAAAAATAACCAACACTTTAAATCAACTCGCTGTGGCCCTAAATGCGCCGCGCACATCGGTGCAGAAGACGGGGAGCTCTGCATGCAGATGTGAGCTACCAGTCGAAGGCCGTTGGACTGCGAGAAGGGCTGCGTGCAGATGCTGCACTTGTCGTAAAATATATTTTAAAAAATATTACAAATATTACATATAAAACATAGGGGGAACATAGACATGGAGTAGGGAGAGAGGGGGTCGAGAGAGGGGATAGAGAGAGAGAGGGTAGAGAGAGGGGGTAGAGAGAGAGGGTAGAGAGAGAGGGGGTAGAGAGAGAGGGGGGGGGGTAGAGAGAGGGGGTAGAGAGAGAGGGGGTAGAGAGAGGGGGGGTAGAGAGAGAGGGGGTAGAGAGAGAGGGGTAGAGAAAAAGGGGGGGGGTAGAGAGAGAGAGGGTAGAGAGAGAGGGGATAGAGAAAGAGGGGGGGGGTAAAGAGAGAGGGTAGAGAGAGAGGGGGTAGAGAGAGAGGGGGGGTAGAGAGAGGGGGGTAGAGAGAGAGGGGGTAGAGAGAGAGGGGGTAGAGAAAAAGGGGGGGATAGAGAGAGAGAGAGAGGGTAGAGAGAGAGGGGGTAGAGAAAGAGGGGGGGGGTAGAGAGAGGGGGTAGAGAGAGAGGGGGTAGAGAGAGAGGGTAGAGAGAGAGGGGGTAGAGAGAGAGGGGGTAGAGAGAGAGGGGGGTAGAGAAAAAGGGGGGGGGTAGAGAGAGAGAGAGGGTAGAGAGAGAGGGGGTAGAGAAAGAGGGGGGGGGGGTAGAGAGAGGGGGTAGAGAGAGGGGGTAGAGAGAGGGGGTAGAGAAAGGGGGGGGTAGAGAGAGGGGGTAGAGAGAGGGGGTAGAGAGAGAGGGGGTAGAGAGAGAGGGGGGGTAGAGAGAGAGGGGGGGTAGAGAGAGGGGGTAGAGAGAGGGGGTAGAGAGAGGGGGTAGAGAGAGAGGGGGTAGAGAGAGAGGGGGGGGTAGAGAGAGAGGGGGGGTAGAGAGAGGGGGTAGAGAGAGGGGGTAGAGAGAGGGGGTAGAGAGAGGGGGTAGAGAGAGAGGGGGTAGAGAGAGAGGGGGGGTAGAGAGAGAGGGGGGGTAGAGAGAGGGGGTAGAGAGAGGGGGTAGAGAGAGGGGTAGAGAGAGAGGGAAGGGGTAAAGAAAGCAGAGCGTGAAATCTTTCATTTAAAAAGGGGTGGGGGGTTACATGAAGCAAAGCATTGGAAAAAAACGAAATGATGAACGAAGCAAAGTGCCGACTACACCGAGCATCATCTTGTTTCCTCTGATCGTAAAAGAGAGAGAGCGAGGGGGAGCGAGGGGGAGAGAGAGAGCGAGGGAGGGTCGCCGTGAGAGTGTAAACGCAGCATCCCAACACCCGATAACCGTCGTCAGTTGATCCCCGAAATTTCGTGGCTTCAACTTTTTAAATCCTTTATATTAAGTTCACTTGCTTGCGCGCTTACGACCGTGCAAATCTTTCGGTCGTTTTTTAACCCACTTCCCGTGATCCAATCGAGCTGACATTTTGCACACAGACTCGTTGTGCGTGACAATTAATTTTCGTGAAATTTTTTTCCAAAATTTTACACTTTTTAGGAAAAAAATAATTATATTTAATTACCAATTGCTTAATGGTGGCAGGCAATCATCTGACCCATAGGTGGCAGCCATCTCAAGCCAGAGGACGAGAGGACTCTAGCCGCCCGTTTCAAAGACCAATGTCCTTATATACGACTTTCCTTATATTTAATTTAAAATACCAATGTGATAAAAAATGAAACTCTTACTCAAGAAAAACAGAAATCAATAATAAAATAAAACCGATGCCACGCATATGAAGGATTTATAGTGAAAAAATTTGTTTTTACGGGTTAATTTTTTTTCCCACCAGGTGAGGCCCCACTGAGCTGTGTAGTAGCTCTTTGTGTCAGAAGCGACCTGGCGATCACAGATGAAAGCCCAACGAAGTGGCTCGTCATCATCATCACGTGGAGATTTATAGCAGCCGAATAACTCTGAACGCGTGACGTTGATTCTAAATGTGGAGAGAGAAACCGGAAGACCCAGAGAAAAATCCACGCGACCACGGGTAGAGAGACACGCAAACTCCAAATATACAACAAGCGTCAGGGTCGGGATCGAACCCACGACCTCCTGTAGACCAGGCGAGGTAGTTAACATCTCCTAGCCACCGTGATGATGATGAGAGAGAGACGCAAACTCCAAATATACAACAAGCGTCAGGGTCGGGATCGAACCCACGACCTCCTGTAGACCAGGCGAGGTAGTTAACATCTCCTAGCCACCGTGATGATGATGAGAGAGAGACGCAAACTCCAAATATACAGCAAGCGTCAGGGTCGGGATCGAACGCATGACCTCCTGTAGACCAGGCGAGGTAGTTAACATCTCCTAGCCACCGTTATGATGATGAGAGAGACACAAAAACTCCAAATATACAGCAGGCATCGTCAGGGTCGGGATCGAACCCACGTCTCCTGCGTACCAGGCGAGGTAGTTAACATCTCCTAGCCACCGTGATGATGATGAGAGACACGCAAACTCCAAATATACAGCAGCAGGCGTCACGGTCGCAGATGTCCAGATGATGGGTACGGACACGATACAATGTGGATTCATATTCAGCATCTAAATACAACGACATCTCAACACACTGAGAGAGAGAGGGAGAGGCGGGGAGTAGAGAGGAAGTTCTTGAACCTAAACAGGGGCAAGGAGTGAGAGGTAGGGGAGTGCGTGGAGGGGAGTAGAGTGAGATGAGAGGGGAGAGGCAGGAGAGTGCGTGGAGGGGAGTAGAGTGAGATGAGAGGGGATAGGTAGGAGAGTGCGTGGAGGGGAGTGGAGTGAGTTGAGAGGGGAGGGGCAGGAGAGTGCGTGGAGGGGAGTAGAGTGAGATGAGATGGGAGAGGTAGGAGAGTGTGTGGATGATCTTGGTGACACTGCGATCTTGGGAGTGACCGGGGTTTGGATTAGGAGCGAGTGGAGGGATCGAGGCGAGATGCATTCCTCCGAACGCGCTTACCGCTCAGCAGAGGCTTGGGCCCACCGCTCACCACTCGTGCCACCGAATTGAGAAGGAGGATGAGTGAAAGCTTCATCGTGACTTTCTCCAGAGCTTCTACGAGACAAAGACAAAGATCCCCCGGTAAGCTTTGACCAGACTATATTCAAGTGGAACCGTCACAGCACGACTGCTGTGACGGTTCCACCTGAAGACGGAAGCTTGTGTTGCCTCCGAAACGTCGTGATTTTATTATTTGGTTCTTTCGGTTAAGTCACGTCTAAAGATAAAATAATAAATTAAATTAAATATTATTTAATTTAATTGGTTAAGTCACGTCTAAAGATAAAATAATAAATTAAATAATATTTAATTTAATTTATTATTTTATCTTTAGACGTGACTTAACCGAAAGAACCAAATAATAATTCCTGCAGTCACGAAAGTTCTAAAATTAAGATTGTCGTGATTTTATTTTTATTTTACTTTCATTAATTTTAACTTTTTTGCCTACGTGACTTTACCGAAAAAACCTAAGAATATGAATCATTGCAGTCACGAAAGCTTCAAATCTCGAACTTGACCAGACTGTTGGGAAAAGTGCTGTTAGCGAGTAGCACCTATGAAAGCCGGCACGGCACACGAGTGGGTGGGTGACCGGCAACACGCCCGGCCGCCTTTGTTTCCCCAGTGGCGATGTTTTTTTACGCACCGCACCAGGTACTAATTTGAGACTGAGCCGACCTAGGGGAGGCCTAGGGCCGGTTCAGATAATCGTCACTGGGTGTTGGCCGTTAGCGGGAATCGAACTCGGGTAGCCGGCTTCGTAGTGCAGTGTACTCTCGCACGCACGCACAGACACAGCGGAAAGGAGCGGCGATCCACATTCCATTTGCCCTGAATTCAGACTCCACTTCGCATCTTCCGAATTTCCCAAATTGGCAGCGCCTGGCATTTGGTGATTTTTAAAAAAGAAAACGCCAAAACGCGTGACGGAGTAGCCAGATCGACTGGACCGGACTGGACGTAGCGCCCGCTCTATCAGCCACACGAATTTGAAATCTCAACGAAAAGCCTTTTTGCGCGGCAGGGCAGAGAAATGCACGTCTGGAATTACAATTACAAAGCGAAAGTAAAATTAATCAACAAGCATAACCGCTAACTTTTATTGCGTACGTTTTATATATAAACACATATGTACACATGGCTATCTATATATAGCCAGGTGTACAGGTGTGTATATATATCGGCAGGTGAGAGAGTTAATGAAGCCAAAAGTCACACAGGTCGCACCTCCAATGAGTGCGATTTCGCACCTCCGATTATCGCGGTTGGCTACATACACCGTGAAAGAAGCCCGAGACACACACACACACATCTACACACACATCTACACACACACATCTACACACACACACATACACACACATCTACACACACACATACACACACATACACACACACACATCTACACACACACATACACACACATACACACACACATACACACACATCTACACACACACATACACACACATCTACACACACACATACACACACACATCTACACACACACATACACACAAATACACACACACATCTACACACACACACAAATCTACACACACATCTACACACACACACATACACACACACTCATCGACACACACACATACACACACATCGACACACACACACATACACACACACATACACACACATCTACACACACACATACACACACATCTACACACACACATACACACACACATACACACATCTACACACACACATACACACACATCGACACACACATCTACACACACATCTACACACACACATACAACATAACAACAACCGCCATTCGCCACTAAGTGGCGGTGACGTCACCACGACGCTTGTGCCAGGCCAAATGCACCTTGAGGCCACGTGAAGTGTCGAACGCCCGCTGGCAGGAGGTCACGGGGCAGACCCAGCAGGTGCCACGGGTCGACTGACTGAGATGACCGAGATGACTGGCTGATGCACCACCTGTGCCCCCTACCGTACCAACTTGCTGTGCTTTAGCCACCCGCTCGTTGTTGTGAGCGTCGCTCCTCCGCCCTCCGTTGTTGTTGGAGGGCGACTGCCTCCAACTGCCCAGTAGCGTCCTTCACGAGCCTCCTCCACAGAGGCCGATCTTGACACCGCTGGTACCAGTCATCGGCAAGTCCACTCAGCTCCACATCCTCCTGCACCACGTCACTCCATCTCTTCTCTAGTCCGTGCCGCGCGCGTTTAGCCCCCTCGATCCGGCCGAACAAAAGCTGTTTAGGCATGCGGTGGCTGGGCATGCGGGCTACATGATCCAGCCAACGCAGCCTTGCCTGCCGGAGGAGCTCACCGATGGGACTTTGCCCAGATCTTTCAAGGATTTGTGAGCTCCTCACACAATCCAGCCTGGTTAAACCCAGGATGGATCGTAGGCAGGCCAGCCTAAATGTTTCCAACCGGCGAAGATGCTCCATTAGGGGGGTCCACGTTTCGCAAGCGTAGAGAAGGGAGGGAATGACCGTGGCCGAGAAGACCTGAAGCTTCGTGCGGAGCGACAGACCAGGTAGCTTCCACACAGCGTTACGCAACCGATGAAAAGATATTGCCGCTCGACTGATTCGGAGTGAGACCTCTGCTGATAAACTTGAGCCGGTCACACACACACATACACACACACATCTACGTGTATGTCCACCCAGCAGCAGCATTACATATGAATGAGTAAACCACAGTTTGCGATCCAGAATGAACACCTCATTCGAGACCCAACCATCATCACAACCTGCTCCCTTTGACATTCACCAAACCTCTTCGAATGCACCGGTGGTGGAACAGTCACGAGCTTGAGAACATCAGAATCACAGAATATGTAATTGGACTGGAATAATCCGATGAGCTATGTAGCTCTTCGTTCACAGATGCCCAGAAGGGGCACGGGGTCAGAACGTAACGACAACACGATCGGAGTGCACAGCAAGAGGCCGAAGCTCACATCTCCTTCATGAATGGAATATGAATGACGCGAGTCACAGGCGTGAGATCGTGGCCATGCAACTCAAGCTATGGACCATGGAGTAAACACATAGAGATACACAGAGATACATAGAGACCCATAGAGACCCATAGAGATACACAGAGACCCATAGAAACCCAGAGAGACACATAGAGATACACAGAGACCCATAGAAACTCAGAGAGACACAGAGACACATAGAGATACATAGAGACACATAGAGATACACAGAGACACTTAGAAACCCACAGAGACACATAGAGACACATAGAGATACATAGAGACACATAGAGACACATAGAGATGCATAGAGACTCATAGAGACTCAGAGAGATGCATAGAGATACATAGAGCCACACTGAGACCCATCGAAACCCACAGAGACACAGAGACACATAGAGATACATAGAGACACATAGAAACCCACAGAGACACATAGAGACCCACAGAAACCCACAGAGATACGTAGAGACACACAGAGATACATAGAGATACTGAGAGATACATTAAAGACACGAGCCACAGCGGTGAGATCGTGGCCATGCGACCCACAGCTATTGACCCCACAGTGAACCCACAGTGTGGTCTGCGCGCTCCTTTAACGGAGGAGGAGGAAGTACAGCGACACGACACGAACTCTCTCTCTCTCTGCTGAAGCTCCTGCACAGAATAGCTGCTGCTACCACCATGATCATCATCATCATCCTGGGCGAGTGTTGACTCGTCTACGATCGCACGTCGCGAGCGGTCGAGTCAAAGTGTATCTCCTACCTCTTCCAAGGCGACGTGGCACAGAGGTGGAAGCTAAATGCCCAGGCGCCTTCCGTCAGCCGTGGCTTGAGCGAGCAATTGCAGGGCTGCGCCTTAACCTTGTGGGTTGGGTGGGGGGGGGTTATCAAACACCCCTTGACATCACCGGGGACGAGAACGCCGATGGTCCGATGGGACTCGTCACTCGCGGCTCGTTCCGGCGCGCTGTTAAAACACGACCGCGGTTCACGTGAAACGAAACTTCCCTCCCGTGCACCGATAGCCCCCGACGTCAACACCAGCAGCAGTGGCAGCAGCAGCAGTTAACAGCAGTAGGAGCAGCAGCAGCAGCGACTGTAACAGCAGGTAATAGGAGCAGCAGTCGTGGCAGATATATAGCAGCAGCAGCAGTTGTAGCGGCAGTCAAAACAGCAGCAGTAGTAGCTAGAGCAGCAGCAGCAGTTGCAGCGAGAGTAAAAACAGCAGCAGCAGTAATAGCAATAGCAGCAGCAACAGCAGTTGTAGCAACAGTAAAAACAGCAGCAGTAGTAGCAGCAGCAGCAACTCGTGCAGCAGTAGCAGCAGTAGTAGCAGCTGCTGCAACAACAGCATCAGCGGCAGCAGTAATAGCAGGAGCAGCAGTCGCAGGAGCGAAAGTGACAGCAGCAATAGCCACAGCAGTTGCAGCGGCAGTACAAACAGCAGCAGTAGTAGCTAGAGCAGCAGTAGCAGAAGTTGTAGCAGAAGTTGCAGCGGCAGTACACACAGCAGCAGTAGTAGATAGAGCAGCAGTAGCAGCAGTAGCAGCAGTTGTAGCGGCAGTCAAAACAGCAACAGTAGTAGCTAGAGCAGCAGTAGCAGCAGCAGTTGTAGCTAGAGCAGCAGTAGAGGCAGTTGTTGCGGCAGTACAAAACAGCAGCAGTAGCAGCAGCAGTTGTTGCGGCAGTACAAAACAGCAGCAGTAGCAGCAGCAGGTGTAGCGGCAGTACAAAACAGCAGCAGTAGCAGCAGCAGTTGTTGCGGCAGTACAAAACAGCAGCAGTAGCAGCAGCAGTTGTAGCGGCAGTACAAAACAGCAGCGGTAGCAGCAGCAGGTGTAGCGGCAGTACAAAACAGCAGCAGTAGCAGCAGCAGGTGTAGCGGCAGTACAAAACAGCAGCAGTAGCAGCAGCAGTTGTAGCGGCAGTACAAAACAGCAGCAGTAGCAGCAGCAGTTGTAGCGGCAGTACAAAACAGCAGCAGTAGCAGCAGCAGGTGTAGCGGCAGTACAAAACAGCAGCAGTAGCAGCAGCAGGTGTAGCGGCAGTACAAAACAGCAGCAGTAGCAGCAGCAGTTGTTGCGGCAGTACAAAACAGCAGCAGTAGCAGCAGCAGTTGTAGCGGCAGTACAAAACAGCAGCAGTAGCAGCAGCAGTTGTTGCGGCAGTACAAAACAGCAGCGGTAGCAGCAGCAGGTGTAGCGGCAGTACAAAACAGCAGCAGTAGCAGCAGCAGGTGTAGCGGCAGTACAAAACAGCAGCAGTAGCAGCAGCAGTTGTAGCGGCAGTACAAAACAGCAGCAGTAGCAGCAGCAGTTGTTGCGGCAGTACAAAACAGCAGCAGTAGCAGCAGCAGTTGTAGCGGCAGTACAAAACAGCAGCAGTAGCAGCAGCAGTTGTAGCGGCAGTACAAAACAGCAGCGGTAGCAGCAGCAGGTGTAGCGGCAGTACAAAACAGCAGCGGTAGCAGCAGCAGTTGTAGCGGCAGTACAAAACAGCAGCAGTAGCAGCAGCAGTTGTTGCGGCAGTACAAAACAGCAGCGGTAGCAGCAGCAGTTGTAGCGGCAGTACAAAACAGCAGCAGTAGCAGCAGCAGTTGTTGCGGCAGTACAAAACAGCAGCGGTAGCAGCAGCAGGTGTAGCGGCAGTACAAAACAGCAGCGGTAGCAGCAGCAGGTGTTGCGGCAGTACAAACAGCAGCAGTAGCAGCAGCAGGTGTAGCGGCAGTACAAAACAGCAGCAGTAGCAGCAGCAGGTGTAGCGGCAGTACAAAACAGCAGCAGTAGCAGCAGCAGGTGTAGCGGCAGTACAAAACAGCAGCAGTAGCAGCAGCAGTTGTTGCGGCAGTACAAAACAGCAGCAGTAGCAGCAGCAGTTGTAGCGGCAGTACAAAACAGCAGCGGTAGCAGCAGCAGGTGTAGCGGCAGTACAAAACAGCAGCAGTAGCAGCAGCAGGTGTAGCGGCAGTACAAAACAGCAGCAGTAGCAGCAGCAGGTGTAGCGGCAGTACAAAACAGCAGCAGTAGCAGCAGCAGTTGTTGCGGCAGTACAAAACAGCAGCAGTAGCAGCAGCAGTTGTAGCGGCAGTACAAAACAGCAGCAGTAGCAGCAGCAGTTGTAGCGGCAGTACAAAACAGCAGCGGTAGCAGCAGCAGGTGTAGCGGCAGTACAAAACAGCAGCAGTAGCAGCAGCAGTTGTTGCGGCAGTACAAAACAGCAGCGGTAGCAGCAGCAGTTGTAGCGGCAGTACAAAACAGCAGCAGTAGCAGCAGCAGTTGTTGCGGCAGTACAAAACAGCAGCGGTAGCAGCAGCAGGTGTAGCGGCAGTACAAAACAGCAGCGGTAGCAGCAGCAGGTGTTGCGGCAGTTAGGGGTCGGCACGGTTTGGCTCAAACCACCAAACCGCGGTTTGAACCGAACCAAATCGGTTTGGTTTGGCTCTGTTTGAACTGGTTCGGTTTGGTTTGGGGCTACGAAAACCGACTCGGTTTGGCTCGGACAGGGTGGAACCGGCTCAAACTAGTTTGGTTCAAGCCAACTTAAGAGGTTTGGTTTAGCTTAGTTTGGTTTGGTTTTGGTTTGGTTTGGTTCAGTCGTCGCTGGTTTGGTTTGGATTGCTCAATTTGAAACCAGTTTGAGTCGGTTCAAACCGTGCCGACCCCTAGCGGCAGTACAAAACAGCAGCAGTAGCAGCAGCAGGTGTAGCGGCAGTACAAAACAGCAGCGGTAGCAGCAGCAGGTGTTGCGGCAGTACAAAACAGCAGCAGTAGCAGCAGCAGGTGTAGCGGCAGTACAAAACAGCAGCAGTAGCAGCAGCAGTTGTAGCGGCAGTACAAAACAGCAGCAGTAGCAGCAGCAGTTGTAGCGGCAGTACAAAACAGCAGCAGTAGCAGCAGCAGTTGTAGCGGCAGTACAAAACAGCAGCAGTAGCAGCAGCAGTTGTAGCGGCAGTACAAAACAGCAGCAGTAGCAGCAGCAGTTGTAGCGGCAGTACAAAACAGCAGCAGTAGCAGCAGCAGTTGTAGCGGCAGTACAAAACAGCAGCGGTAGCAGCATCAGTTGTAGCGGCAGTACAAAACAGCAGCGGTAGCAGCAGCAGTTGTAGCGGCAGTACAAAACAGCAGCAGTAGCAGCAGTTGTAGCGGCAGTACAAAACAGCAGCAGTAGCAGCAGCAGTATGAATGCACCTCGCTGTCGGGGGAGCGTAGTGGATGCAGCAGCCCCCGCTGCTGGTGTCGTGTTGTTGGCAGCAGTTGCGGAGACTTTTGCTTTCGAGAAATAACTTCGGAGGCGCCACGCGGAGTCGTGGACTCGAGAGGTCCCCAACGCAGCGAGTGGCGTGCGGGGAGCGGTGGCGCAGCGGTTAGCGCACCCGCGCTTAGACCCCCCCCCTCCTCCTCCCCGCCAACAAACTCACCCCACCCCCTCGCCCCATCGGGGGCGATCCGAGTTCGATTACAGCTCAAGGACATTTCAAACAGCAGCAGCTGCAGCAGCTGCAGCAGCAGCGGCGGATATACGAAACGGTCCTTCGACCACCCCCCCCTAGGTTGACTCGGCCTCAAACGAGTACCTGGTGCTGTGTGTAAAACTTCAGCGGTGCTGGGGAGACAAAGGCAGCCGGGCGTGGGAGCTGTCCACCCCCTCCACCCCCCCCCCCCCCCGTGCTCCCCGCAGAACTTCTTCAAAGGCGTTCGCTTACAGTAGGCATGTCCAAAGTCCGGCCCGCGGGCCAATAACGGCCCGCGGGCAGATTGCATACGGCCCGCAGCTTCGATTTTATAATGTGTTAGTTATGGCTCGCCAGCTCTGTTAGAATAAATACATCATAAAACTCATGGAAATGTAAGGTGTTCTATACGGTTTGTTCAATGTTATCTGACTGAATGAAAGGCAGAATTGCGTTTTTAGAGTTGTTCCCGTCTGCCTGAGTGGCTTATATTTGGTTACATTGTCATTTGAAAAATAAAGGTAATTGTGACGATGAAAATTGTTTTATAACGGTGTGTGTATTTCCACGTAACTTTTGTGGTTAAAAAAATGTCAAAAGGAACTATTGGCCCCCCCGGGGCATCTTCACTTTATCAAATGTGGCCCTCTTTGCAAAAAGTTTGGACACCCCTGGCTTACAGCACTTGCCCCCCAATCGAGCTTGCGAGCTATATGGGGCGAGGAGGAGGATCGGGGGGGGGGGGGCCGTCTTTAACTCTCCACGCGACTCACGCGACAAGACACCGTTCGCATCGCGTGAGCGCGGCCGCCCAGACAGCCTCACAGCAGAGCCAGACTATATTTAGAGCGAGCTCTCAAATGCTGGCAGCCGGTGTTATGGGGCGAGCGAGATCGACGCAACGATACACCCCCACCACCCCCAACAACAGCACCACCCCGCTGATTAAATTCGAGTCGTTCTCCAGGCACGGCACTTGGAACAAACGCACGCGCATTCCGCTCTGCGGCATTGGCACGGCAGTGGCAATTGGAACGCAGGTGAGAGAGACGGGTTCGTGTGCCAGTCGTTCAGGGGGGGGGGGGGGTGGTGACACTTTCTCTGCACAGATGTCATCATCATCATCGGTGTGTGTGTGTGTGAGGGGCCGCAGCACAAACAAAAACAGTCCTCTCCGCCTGATGAAGACCGCTTGTGTTGCGATCGAAACGTCGTGGGTTTTTTGCTTTTATTATTTTAAATGTATTTAAATCTTTAATTTAATTTTACTATTCTTTGATTGTGGTTTTTTGTTTTTATTATTTTCTATTTTTTGTTTTTATTATTTACATTTTAATTTTATTAAAACAATATATTTTTTTTTCATATCTACGTGACTTTAGCAAAATAACCAAGAATATGTATTAGGGATGATATTGGTCACGAAAGTCTGCGTGTTAAACTATGCGGTGGGTGTTGTTGTTGTCACTGTTGGCGTTGTCGGGGGGGGGGGGGCGCACGCAAGGCCACGTGGTCCACGTGGCCTTGCGACGAAGACCGCTGGGAGGGGCGAACGCCCAACACGTGATGTTACCACCATGGTGGTGATGGTGGTGGTGATGATGGTGATGATGGTGATGATGGTGGTGGTGGTGGTGATGATGGTGATGATGGTGGTGGTGGTGATGGTGGTGATGGTGGTGGTGGTGGTGATGGTGGTGGTGATGGTGGTGGTGGTGGTGATGATGATGGTGGTGGTGGTGATGATGGTGGTGATGATGGTTATGGTGGTGGTGGTGATGATGGTGATGGTGGTGGTGGTGATGGTGATGATGGTGATGGTGGTGGTGGTGATGGTGGTGATGGTGATGATGGTGGTGGTAATAATGATTATGATGGTGATGATGGTGGTGATGATGGTGGTGATGATGATGATGGTGATGATGGTCGTGATGATGGTGATGATAGCGATGATGATGATGGTGATGATGATGATGATAGGACGAGCGATGTTGGCTCCACTACTGCGTCACGCGGCCGTCTGCAATCCAGGACTGTGAAGACAGCAGCGAAGGTTTGTGGATCACCGCACGGATGGGTCGTGGAACTTCCCTCTACCCGTGAGCGTCGAGTCGATGTCGTAACCATCCCTGACTGTGCCACGGGATGGACGACACAACGAGACCGACGGCCGCGGTGGCGAGATGTTAACGAGCTCGCCTGGTCTACAGGAGGTCGTGTAATGAAGAACACTGGTCTTCTTGGTTCTTTCGGTAAAGTCACGTAGAAGGGAAATAATAAAATAATAAAAATAAAACATAATAAAATAATTCTCACGACGTTTCGGCCACAACGCAAGCAGCCGTCCTCAGGTTTGTTTCCACCTGAGGACGGCTGCTTGCGTTGTGGCCGAAACGTCGTGAGAATTATTTTATTATGTTTTTTTTGTAATTATTTAATTACTTCCCTTCTACGTGACTTTAGCGAAAGAACCAAGAAGATGAATCCCTGCAGTCACGAAAGCTTTAAATGGAAAGAAGAACACTGGGTTACAGGAATTATATTGGCAGGTCGCGTATGGTGATGATGATGGTAGCTGCTAATGCGGTGCAGCAGCTCAACTGATGCTGATGCTGCTGCTGCTGCTGCTCACGAAGAGAGGGCTTCAGCAGAGAGAGAGAGTTCGTGTCGTGTCGCTGTTCCTCCTACGTTCAATGTCCCTCCTCCGTTGACTCGAGTGATTTTACGACATCGTTGTGTGGGTTGCAAATTGTCTCATGGTTGTTATTGTTTGACCTGCATCACACTGGGATTTTTGCACACAGCGTTGTAATACGGTGGGTTTTTTTTTCTGTAAGATTTGCTGGTTTATCCTGGATGTCTCTGTTGCGCGTCGTCGCTTTAAGATGTTTCTGTGTTCATATTTAGTTTGTTGCGGTTGCACCCGACTCAAGAGCCACATGGCTCACAGGGCTCTACCTAATAAATGAAACTTGAAAACTTGATTGCCAAAGGCGCACGGCCGTAGCTTGTGTTGTTAATGCATCTCTGGGGGTATTTATGTAACGCTACATAACTCGATGAGTTTGCTGTGTGGTTGTATCGGTTGCAGAGCCACTGAGCGAGATGTACCAATGTTTCAGAAGCGACCTGTCTACAAATAATAGCACAACGGAAGTGGCTTATCACGTAGAAATGTATAGCAGCCAAATACTCTAAACGCGTGTTCGTAATGTGGAGGTGAAAACCGGAGGACCCGGAGAAAAAAATCCACGCGACCACGGGGAGAGCGAAACTCAAACTCCAAATATGCAGCAGCAGGCGTCAAGGTTCTGGATCAAACCCACGACCTCCTGCACACCAGGTGAGGTGGTCAACATTTCCCCGCAAAGCAATGGCACAGGAGTGTGAGGTGTGCACGTGAAACTACGCCGAGAACGCCGGGACGAATCGCTTAAGGATGAATACAAAGTGTCACTGCGGAAAGCTTCCACCGGCCTACTGAGCACAACGCAGGCGCTGCAGGCTGCTGCGGCAAGACGCTGTGGTCATTTAACGCGGCGGTGCAGCGACATCAACTATTGTATTGCACTGTGCTCCCACGTGTCTGCTAACCGCCTTCATGAACCTGCACTGACCGGCGTGGTGAATATTCATATTCTTAGGTTTTTTCGGTAAAGTCACGTTGGTAAAAAAATGTAAGTAATAAAAGTATAATAAAAATAAAATAAAAATCACGACGTTTCGGAGGCAACACAAGCTTCCGTCTTCAGGTGGAACCGTCACAGCACGATCGTTTGATACAGCTATCGTGCTGTGACGGTTACACCTGAAGACGGAAGCTCGTGTTGCCTCCGAAACGTCGTGATTTTTATTTTATTTTTATTTTACTTTTATTAATTTTAATTTTTTTACCAACGTGACTTTACCGGAAAAAACCTAAGAATATGAATCCTTGCAGTCACGAAAGCTTCAAATCTAGAATTACGGCGTGGTGAAGTATGGTCAAATAACCCCAGCGAGCCGCAGTGGCACGCGGGGGTCCACATCCAGCTGTGGATTTACAACAAGGCCCTCGCCTGTTCATTACGTACTGTACGTTGAACTTCATTCGCACCGTACGTATCCCGCCGCGTTAATCGCAGGACAAGAAACTAAACGCGAGAAGCAAGTTCTAAAAAAATCAGTTCGTCAAATCTCGATGATATGACGGACTGATTTCATAGTGCGAAGCTCCCGTGGCTTCCTAATGTTGGGAAGGAAGAGCGTTCCAGACGGCCGTTATGCTGTGAGGTTGGGAGCGGTGGCGCAGTGGTTGGCACACCCGCGACACCGATCCTGCAAACGGAGTTCACCACCAGGTCGTGGCTAAAATTAGTTGCGAGCGATATCGAAACCAGTCCCGGGTGGCCATCGTACACGAACGCGCATTGTACCGGCACGGTGAAGTATGGTTAAACAGCCCACGTGACCACTGCATCAGAATATTTATTTACACTGGAGGAGGAATCCGATGAGCTAGGAAGCTCTTTTTCAAAAATGTCCAGCAAAGGGAACGGGGTCCGAACGTTACAATAAAAAAATATTCAATTATACTACAGAAGTGCAAAGTGTAGGCAAGGTGAAAAAATCACTTTAAAAATATATACAAATTTAAACTAAACAATGTTTTTTATTTTTTTTGTTTAAAGCTTCCGTGACTGCAGGGATTCATATTCTTGGTTCTTTCGGTAAAGTCACGTAGAAGGGAAATAATAAAATAATAAAAATATTAAACAATACAATTTCACACCTGTTGATGATTAGTGGTGTTGCAGTCGAAACGTCGTGAGAATTTTATTGTTTTATATTTTTATTATTTTATTATTATTAAACGTGACTTTACCGAAAGAACCAAGAATATAATGTTTTCTATCTCACTACGTAAGGCCCTCTAAGCCATTCGCTTCCTTTTCAGAAGCGACCTGGCCACAAATGATAGCTCAACGAAGTGGCTTATCACGTGGGAATCTACAGCAGCCAAATCATCGACATAATCGAGATCAACCCTGCACAGAGAGACGTTCACAGAGCGACTCTTTTCTCTCCACCTGAAGAAGGCCGCTCGTGTTGCGATCGAAACGTCGTGGGGTTTTTTTGCTTTCAATTCTGGCCACTCACTCACGTGACTTTTATCGAAAGAATCAAGAATTCCAATTCCTGCAGTCACGAAATTTTACGTCTAAATTTCGACACTGATGTTGCTTTTATTTGCATCATCACGTCGCGAGACATTTTACTCGGCACACAGAGGCGAGCCCGGTACAATATTTGGCCACCATCGTGAGCCGTGATTGATCCACTGCTGGATTGGAGGACTGTCAGTCACACACTCACCACACTGCAGGTCACGAAAACACACTCACTCAACTACTCACTCAACTACTCACTCACCCACTCAACTGCTCACTCAACTACTCACTCAACTACTCACTCAACTACTCACTCACCCACTCACTCAACTACTCACTCAACTACTCACTCAACTACTCACTCACCCACTCACTCAACTACTCACTCAACTACTCACTCACCCACTCACTCAACTACTCACTCAACTACTCACTCACTCACCCACTCACTCAGCCACGACACTGCAGGTCACAGCAACAAAGACAAATACTAAGATCCCACGCATAGCCTTGAACAGACTGTTGGGGTAAGTGCTTTTAGCGAGCACCTATGAAGGCCGAACGGTACACGAGGGGGTGGGTAGCCAGGATCACAGTAACACACTCACCCACACACCCACTCTCTCAACTGCCCACTCACCCGCTCACTCAACTGCCTACTCACTCAACTGCCCACTCACTCACCCACTCCCTCAACTGCCCACTCACCCAAATACCCACTCACTCACCCACTCACTCAACTACCCACTCACTCACCCACTTACTCAACTACCCACTCACCCACTCAGCCACGACACTGCAGGTCACAACAAATCACCCACTCACCCACTCACTCACTCACTCACTCACCCACCCACTCACTCACTCACCCACTCACTCACTCACTCACCCACCCACCCACCAACTCACCACACTGCAGCTCACTCACCCACTCACTTACCCACTCACTCACTCACCCACTCACCCACTCACCCACTCACTTACCCACTCACCCACCCACTCACTCACTCACACACTCACTTACCCACTCACCCACCCACTCACTCACTCACACACTCACCCACTCACCCACTCACCCACTCACTCACCCACCAACTCACTCACCCACCCACCAACTCACCACACTGCAGCTCACTCCACCTTTCTGTCCGCTCCATCCCTCGCGCTGTGCCACCTTGGCATTCCCTCCTCCCACCACCACCACCATCGCCTCCCCCACCCTAACTCCCCACGTCCGCGTAACCTTGCTGCGATCAAGAAATGCGTCCTACAATTAACGCTTCGAGGAGTGCCGTTTGTTGCTGGTCACTCGGCAAGGTTGGAGCTTCTGGACCTTTGGGACCTGCGCTACACTGATCTTGACAAGAAGATGAAGAAGAGGAAACCCAAACCCGGCCACAGCAAATCGTAGCCACCGTGAAGCAATACGGCCAAAGATGTCGTCCGCCCACTGAACTATATAGCTATTATTTCAGAAGCGAGCTGGCTATCACAAATAATAGCCCAAAGAAGTGGGCTTATCATCATCATCATCATAGCCACTAGGAAAAATTATATCAGCCAAAAACTCTAAACGCGTGACGTTGATTCTAAATGTGGAGGGAAAACCCCGTGGAGCCTGAAAAAAATGCGCGCGACCGCGGGCAGAGAGAGACAGAGAGAAAGACTGCGAGACGGGCTGCGTGCTGAACGGGAGAGAGAGTGAGCGAGAGAGTGAGCGAGAGAGTGAGCGAGAGAGTGACCGAGAGAGTGACCGAGAGAGTGACCGAGAGAGTGACCGAGAGAGCGACCGAGAGAGCGAGCGAGAGAGCGAGCGAGAGAGCGAGCGAGAAAGCGAGCGAGAGAGCGAACGAGAGAGCGAACGAGAGAGCGAGCGAGAGAGCGAGAGAGCGAGCGAGAGAGCGACCGAGAGAGCGAGCGAGAGAGCGAGCGAGAGAGCGAGCGAGAGAGCGACTGAGAGAGCGAGCGAGAGAGCGAGCGAGAGAGCGAGCGAGAGAGCGAGCGAGAGAGCGAGCGAGAGAGCGAGAGAGCGAGCGAGAGAGCGACCGAGAGAGCGAGCGAGAGAGCGAGCGAGAGAGCGACTGAGAGAGCGAGCGAGAGAGCGACCGAGAGAGCGAGCGAGAGAGCGAGCGAGAGAGCGACTGAGAGAGCGAGCGAGAGAGCGAGCGAGAGAGCGACCGAGAGAGCGAGCGAGAGAGCGAGCGAGAGAGCGACCGAGAGAGCGAACGAGAGAGCGAGCGAGAGAGTGAGCGAGAGGTGGGGGTTTTACATAAAGCTAAGTTTAAAAAATTTATTTACGAAATGATGAACGAAGCAAAGTGCCGAATACACCGAGCATCTTCTTGTTTCCACTGATCGTAAAAAAAAAGAGAGACACACACAGACTCCAAATATAAACCAGCAGGCGTCAGGGTCAGGATCGAACCCGCGACCTCTTCCCCGTACACCAGGCGAGGTGGTAACCATCCCCTAGCCCCCCGTGGAGCCCCCATTTCGCTGACACGACCATTCCCCGTGCAATTAACATCACGTCTGCTGCGGGCTTTTATTATTTTTTATTTTGTTGTTTCTTCTAAGGACGGCGTTCGTGTGTTCGTACAGACTCAGCAAAAAAAAAATATTATTATTTTTTCTTTTCTTTTTGACTCCGAGGGCTGCCGATTTTCGGGGCGCCACCAATACCACCCTCGGCGATCCGCTCGCCTATTTAAGGGAGGCGAAGAATTCACGGGTGGCGAGAGGTGGCGGAGCCGAGCGGGTCGACTACGTACGGCGCGAAAGAAGTTCAACACGCACAACGTACGCAACGTACACAACACAACAGCCACGCGTGGGTTTGGGGCCGCGTGCCCACGTTCTCAACGCACGCTGCAAGCCCACGCTGCCAGATAATCCGAACGTAAAATTCCAAAATTCAAGTGACGAAAAAACGACAGGACAACGACGACAAATTTCGATTTAAAGCTTTCGTGACTGCAGGGATTCATCTTCTTGGTGCTTTCGGTAAAGTCACGTAGAAGGGAAGTAATAAAATAGTAAAAATAAAACATTATAAAATAATTCTCACGACGTTTCGGCCACAACGCAAGCAGCCGTCCTCGGGTGAAAACTAGGTCTGTCGAGGCGACAGCGTCTGAACGACGACAACTTTTCGCGGAAATCGTTCGACGAACATCGGACGATGAGCGCTGGAGCGCTGATTCCGTTCACGCCGCTATTCGTGACCTTAGCGGTCACGGGAGCGGTGGGGAACGCGGGTCTCCTGCTGAGCGTCAAGCGCCTTGCCACGGGGCCCAGGTGCCATCTCTCCCCGCCGCAGCCGCCGCTGCTACTCCCAGATGCGATCGTCGTCCACCTGGGCACCTCCTGCCTCCTGCAGTCGCTGTGGTCGAACGCGGCCATCCTGATGCAGGGCCGCGTGTGCTGCACGGACGTGAGCGACGCGGCGTGTTCCGTCACGAGCTTCATGACCAGGTCGTTGCAATGTCCACAGATGGGTATTTGTTTTGTTGTTTCGATTTAAAGCTTTCGTGACTGCAGGGATTCATCTTCTTGGTTCTTTCGGTAAAGTCACGAAGAATGGAAATAATAAAATAATAAAAATAAAACATGATAAAATAATTTAATAAAATAATATTTTATGTTTATTTTATTTTATTATTTTCATTCTACGTGACTTTACCGAAAGAACCAAGAAGATGTTTTGTTGTTGTTGTTGCTGCTGCTGTTGTCGTTACGCTTCTTTAACCCGGGAGGGCCTCGAGATTCTTCAACAGGAAGGTTCATGCCAGGTGGGTTTGTTTTTTATGAGTTAGGGTGGTCGATGTTTCCGCTGTATAATCCCAATTGAGTAATTTGTAGATGCATTTTTTTTCAGCATTGGAATGTTTTTATGACCAATATCAGTGACAGCGTTTTTTTTGTTAGCTATGAGAGAAAGAACTGGAAAACCTAACACCTGGCGGAAAGCCGTGCAGAACAGAGGGGGACCGGGACATGCAGACTGCATTGTAGTCCTTACATTTATACTGCACTCGTAATGTAAATACATGCCTCGGGATGCAATTTAAAATGTTCTTTATCCTATGGGAGCCCCTTAATGGCAGCTGCTTCGTGGGCATTAGGCCGTGCGTGTTGACTTCCGTTTGAGTGAAAACAGTTTGACTGTTTTCGTTTCTCCGCGTTTCTCCATCACATTCAATGCGTGCTGTCCTTGTCGTGAGCGGAATGCATTTCTGCAGCCAGCAGTTTCATCACCCTCCTGTTGTCAATGATGGAGCCCAGAAGAGGACGTGACAGAACTACGTCTGAGGTCACTTCAGTCGGCCTCGTTATCCCCTGGCCTCTCAATTTGTGTGCTAAGAAGAAGGACCGTTGCCCGAAACGTCATCTGTTATGTTTACGGTTACTTCTGAGACCGCGAATGTGTTGAGTTGAGTTGGGGTGATGCGGTGGCTAAGAGATGTTGACTACCTCGCCTGGTATACAGGAGGTTGTGGGTTCGATCTGTATGTTTGGAGTGTGCGTGTCTCTCTCCACGTGGACTTGTCTCCGGGTTTTTCGGTTTTTCCTTCTACATCTAGAAACGTGCGTTTCGAGGATTTGACTGCTGTACATTTCTCCCATGATGAGACACTTCGTTGAGCTATCATTTATACCTAGAAGGGGTAAATAAAGGTCGTTCTTGTTTTTTCATCGTAATTTTATTACTGGCAAAAAGGGTCCCAAATGGGAGGAAGAAAAAATACTAAAAACATATATAAACTATAAAGTCTGATTTGTCTTTAGCGGCGATTTCTTTTCCCCCACCCCGACCTCCTCCCCCCGCCCCCACCTCCTCCCCCCACCTCCTCCCCCCACCCCACACCTCCTCCCCCCCACCCCCACCTCCTCCCCCCCACCCCACACCTCCTCCCCCCAACCCCACCTCCTCCCCCCACCTCCTCCCCCCGCCCCCACCTCCTCCCCCCACCCCCCACCTCCTCCCCCCACCTCCTCCCCACCATCCCACACCTCCTCCCCCCCCGCCCGTCACCTCCTCACCCCCCACCTCCCGCACCCCCCCACCCCCCACCTCCTTCCCCCCAACCCCACACCTCCTCACTCCCACCTCGACCACACCTCCTCCCCGAACCCCACACCACCTCCTCCACTACCTCCCCCCACCCCCCCACCTCCTCCCAGATACCTCTCCACCGCGGGCGGCTGGTTCACGCTGCTGCTCAGCCTCTACCGCTACGCGAAGCTGCGCACGCTGGACCGACCCTCGCTGGCGATGACGCGTCTCGAGGGCGCCACGTGGCCTCGTCGCTGCTGCGCGCTGCTCTGGGCGGCGCTCGCCCTCGTCCACTCGCCCACACTCTGGTTCGCGTTCGTCATGCGGAACGAAAACGACTACGGCGGCGGTGGTGGCGGTGGTGGTGGTTACCCTCTGGCTTCGTCGGCCAATGCCACCGGGGCGTGCGGCACGGGTCCGTGCCTCTGCCTGTCGGACAGGAGCCCCGGCCTGCTGCGATATTGGCAGGTGGACGGCGCCACCAGCGGCGACACTTTGATTTAGCCCCGCGCGAGAGAGCGAGAGGGACACGGGGATAAGGGGGGGGGGTCTCATTTGTTTGCAGGAGTCTTGTCAGTTAGAGAGGTGGCGGGGTTGGGGATGATCCCTGTCGCCGCTGCTGCTGCTGCTACTGTGTGCGGTGGCTAGGAGATGTTAACTACCTCGCCTGGTGTACAGGAGGTCGTGGGTTCGATCCCGACCCTGACGTCTGCTGCTGTATATTTGGAGTTTGCGTCTCTCTCTCTCTCTCATCATCATCACGGTGGCTAGGAGATGTTAAATCCTTCGCCTGGAATGCAGGAGCTCGTGGGTTCGACCCTGACGCCTGCTGCTGTATATTTGGAGTTTGCGTGTCTCTCGCTCCCCGTGGTCGCGTGGATTTTTCTCCGGGTCCTCCGGGGTTTCCCTTTCACATTGAGAATCAACGTCACGCGTTTAGAGTGTTTGGCTGCTCTACATTTCCACGTGATGAGCCACTTAATTGGGCTCTCATTTGTGATATCCAGGTCGCTTCTGTATAGCTCAGTGGGTCTTACCTGGTAAAATAAATAAATAAATGCAATGTAAATTGTTTAGTTCAGTGTGCGTGTACGATCCCAGCTGAGCAATGGTGTGGGGTGACTTCTTTGAATTTTGCCAAAATTTGGGACCATGAAGTGGGCACGTGACGGCCCTCTCTTGCCAAACACAATCAATCATCATCAGGTGTGAAATCCACCAGGTAAGGCACCCCCACTGAGCTGTAGAGTTCGGTTTTTTTTGCAGAAGTGACCTGGTCATCACTAATGATAGCTCAAGTAAAGTGGATTATGGCGTGGAAATATATAGCAGCCAGATACTCTAAACTGCTAAAGTGCCCCCCAGTTTTCGAAATACTTTTTTGTGTCTAGTTTGTTGTCGTTCACCCGCATCTCCGAATAGTACGCTTTGGCTACGTACGGTGCAAAAGAAGCTCAACATACATACACACAGACATCACCTCGACAGGCACTTGCCCCAACAGTCTGTTAAGGCTATACGGGGGATCTTTGTCTTCGTGTTCAACCGGGAGTGGAGCGGTTAGCACGCTGTGCTATGAACCCAGCGACCCGAGTTCGATTACCGCTCACTGCCAACATTTGTGGCGAATATCTGAATAAGTCCTGGTCCTCCCCTAGGTTAACTCAGCCTCAAATGAGTACCACGAGGGAGACAAAGGCGGCCGGGCTTGGTGTTGGCCACCAACCCCCTCGTGTGCCGTGTCGGCCTTCATAAGTGACAGCACATGACCCAACAGTCCGTTCAGGTTATACGGCGGATTGTTGTCATTGTGTGTGTGTGAATCACCCTATGTGTGTGTCACCCTGTGTGTGTGTGTGAGTGTCACCCTGTGTGTGTGTGTCACCCTGTGTGTGTGTGAGTCACCCTGTGTGTGTGTCACCCTGTGTGTGTGTGTGAGTGTCACCCTGTGTGTGTGTGTGGCACCCTGTGTGTGTGAGTCACCCTGTGTGTGTGTCACCCTGTGTGTGTGTCACCCTGTGTGTGTGTGTGAGTGTCACCCTGTGTGTGTGTGAGTCACCCTGTGTGTGTGTGTCACCCTGTGTGTGTGTCACCCTGTGTGTGTGTCACCCTGTGTGTGTGTGTGTCACCCTGTGTGTGTGTCACCCTGTGTGTGTGTGAGTCACCCTGTGTGTGTGTGTCACCCTGTGTGAGTGTCACCCTGTGTCTGTGTCACCCTGTGTGTGTGAGTGTGACCCTGTGTGTGTGTGTGTGTCACCCTGTGTGTGTGTCATCCTGTGTGTGTGTGTCACCCTGTGTGTGTGAGTCACCCTGTGTGAGTGTGTGTCACTCTGTGTGTGTGTGTCACCCTGTGTGTGTGTGTGTGTCACCCTGTGTGTGTGTTTGTCACCCTGTGTGTGTGTGTGAATCACCCTGTGTGTGTGTGAGTCACCCTGTGTGTGTGTGTCACCCTGTGTGTGTGTGAGTCACCCTGTGTGTGTGAGTCACCCTGTGTGTGTGTGTATCTCACCCTGTGTGTGTATGAGTCACCCTGTGTGTGTGTCACCCTGTGTGTGTGTGTGTGAATCACCCTGTGTATGTCTGTGTGTAAGTCAACCTGTGTCTGTGTGTGTGCCAGGCAACCGTGACACACACACACACACAGACAGAGCGCGAGAGACAAAAAAAACCCCGACAGCCAAAATCAGGCCACGGACTCGAACGGAAATCGCTGTTTTTTTTGCTTCCCTCATTTCCCTCGAACGAGATCGGCTTCTCTTTCTCCATCACGTTCGCGTCTGTTGTTTTGTCTCCGCGGTGTTTGGACAACGAGCCCAGTTTCATTGTTTCATTATATTCTATTCTCCCTCTACCCCCCCCCCCACCGCACCACCCCACACCACACACCTGCCCCGGCCGAGGACCCAGGTGGTGAACTACTGCGGCACGTGGCTCCCCGTGGCCCTCATGCTGCTGAGCAACACGCAGATGGTGCGGCAGCTGTGGAGGCACCGGCGCTCCGTGGACGCGGAGTCGAACCTGGGAGCGGCGGTGGGGAGCGGGCGGGCGCGCGCCTGCGTGCAAGCGGCGAAGGTCGTGACCTGGGTGGGGGGTGGGTGGGTGGTGAGGGTGGTGATGGTGATGATGGTGAACGTGGTGATGATAGTGATGATGATGATGGTTTTTGTAATGATAGTGATGGTGATGATGATGGTGGTAAAGATAGTGCTGATGATGATGGTTTTTGTAATGATAGTGATGGTGATGATGGTGGTAAAGATAGTGATGATTGTGATCGTGGTGATGATGATGATTTTAGTAATGATAGTGATGATGGTGATGATGGTGGTAAAGATAGTGATGATTGTGATCGTGATGATGATAGTAATGATAGTGATGATGGTGGTAATGATAGTGATGATGGTAATGATGATCGTGATGATGGTGTTAATGATGGTGATGATGATGGTGTTAATGATTGTGCAAATGATAGTGATGATGATAGTGAGTATGGTGGTAATAATAGTGATGATTATACGAGTGATGATGATGGTGATAATGATGACAGTGATGGTGGTGCTAATTATAGTGATGATGATAGTCATGATAATTATGATGATGATGGTAATGATGAAAGTGATGGTGGTGGTGGCAATAATAAGAGTGATGATGATGATGATAACGATGATGGTGATCATGTCCCATTCACAAAAACGAACAAGGAGTAGCACCACTCCGCTCGCTAAACTTCCACGTCAGAGTCAAATTCACAGCCGTCGCTCTACACAAATACGTTGAACTTCTTTCGCACCATACGTAGCGAACCGTGCTAATAGGGAGATGCGAGGGGACGGACAACAATCTAAAAACGAAGTTCTAAAGCAATGAGTTCGTCAATCCAGATGATGATGTTAAAGTGCGTAGTTCCAGTGGCTTCCCAAATATCTGGAGGAAGAGCGTTCCAGACGGCCGCAGAAGCGCATCTGAAAGCGCCGGGGGACGATTCGGTGGCCGCCGCCACCTTTGTTCGACGGTTCAGCCAAGAGCCTCCGCCTCTGGAGCTCACGTGATGGTGGTTTGTAACTCCCTGACGAGATCAGCGACGTTAGTTGGGGTTTCGTTTGAGCCAAGCGCTTTGTGCATGCAAATCGGCAAAAAAAACGATTCCCGTAGACTGTGGGGGGGGGGGGGGGAGGGGGCCTGCTGTCGAGCAGTGACCCACGCATGCATCTGAACATGCGCGATGCAGTCTGCGAAATCTATGGATCGCTGTGTACGTATGCTGAACTTCTTTCGCACCGTACGTAGTCAACCGTGATTGTCAGAGGTCCGGGAAGGACAACAAACTTAACGCACAAAAAAAGTGATCATCATCATCATCATCGTCATCGCTGTGATGAACATCAGCCCGAAGGAGATAATCGACGAGATTGTATCTCGCGACCGATATTGTCCATAATAATGGGGTTTTTTTTGGGCGGGGGGGGGGGTAGATCGCATAAATGACCAATCGGTAAGATCTGTCATGTAAACAGACCGTGCCAGTTAGTTTCTACTCCAACACAGCGGTGTGTTGCACAGTGAACCCACGACGTTTGCAATTCGTCACGTTTCGCTGGCTGTCACAACAACAACAGCAACAGCAGCAGCCAGCTACATCGAGCGATTCGCCACCATTGTGAACAGCTTCTCCCTCCTGTTCCTCTCCAGCAGGCCCGCTGGGTTCTAGATTTGAAGCTTTCGTGACTGCAAGGATTCATATTCTTAGGTTTTCGGTAAAAAATTCAAATTAATAAAAGTAAAATAAAATAAAAATCACGACGTTTCGGAGGCAACACAAGCTTCCATCTTCAGGTGGAACCGTCACAGCACGCTTGTTGTATCAAGTAAATGAGAGATTAAAAGAGATACTACCCCGTATATATATACTGGTTGAGGGGGGGGGGGCAGGAACGGGCCACTTTTTTTATTTTACTTTTATTAATTAAAATGTTTTACCTTCGTGACTTTACCGATAACCTAAGAATAGGACCACTGGGTGCTTGCCGTAGTCCTCCTGGCCACGTGGCACGTGCTGCCCACGTGATGCGTGACGCGTGCTTGTCCACGTGACATGTGTCACGTGCTGTCCACGTGACAAACGTTTCGGTTGGTGCTGGGTGGCGGGTTAACGATGCATTTACATATTTACGCGCCCTAACCAACCCCTACACACCCCTACAAACAAAACACGATCATGACACACACACAGGGTGACTCACACACACACACAGGGTACACACACACACAGGGTGACACTCACACACACACACAGGGTGACACACACACAGTGTGACACACACACAGGGTGACTCACACACACAGGGTGCCACACACACACAGGGTGACACACACACACACACAGGGTGACACACACACACAGGGTTACACACACACACAGGGTACACACACACAGGGTGACTCACACACACACAGGGTGACACACACACACACACACAGGGTGACACACACACAGGGTGACACACACACAGGGTGACTCACACACACAGGGTTACACACACACACAGGGTACACACACACAGGGTGACTCACACACACACAGGGTGACACACACACACACACACAGGGTGACACACACACAGGGTGACACACACACAGGGTGACTCACACACGCACAGGGTGACACACACACACAGGGTTACACACACACAGGGTACACACACACAGGGTGACTCACACACACACACACAGGGTGACACACACACAGGGTGACTCACACACACACAGGGTGACTCACACACACACAGGGTGACACTCACACACACAGGGTGACACACACACAGGGTGACTCACACACACAGGGTGCCACACACACACACAGGGTGACTGACACACACACCGAGAGTGAAAAAGAAAACCGCGAGCGAGATGGTGACCACCCCCGCCTCCCGCGAGACACCCACCACCACCACCACCTCGCCCCCACCACCACCACCACCACCTCGCCCCCGCCACCACCACCACCACCTCCACCACCACCTCGCCCCCACCACCACCACCACCTCGCCCCCACCACGTCTCCCCGCTATGCAGGTGGTGCTGGCCACCGTCACCTTCTACGTGGCGTGCAAGGGCGCCCTGGGAGCGGCTCTCACCGTCTCCATCGCCAAGGGAGGCGTGGGCGTCCCGCTCGCGGCCACGCTCACCATGTTCGTGGCGGGGCCGCTCTTCTCCGCGCTGTGTCCCTTCGCCATCCTCACGGGGGACGCCAAGAAGAGACGCGCGCTGCGAGCGGTGCTGCAGCGCGCGCGAAAGCGCAGCGGGGGGTGCTGAGTGAACGACGTGTGTGTGTGTGACTGTGTGTGTGTGTGTGACTGTGTGTGTGTGACTGTGTGTGTGAGACTGTGTGTGTGTGACGGTGTGTGAGTGTTAGACTGTGTGTGTGACTGTGTATGTGACTGTGTGTGAGTGTTAGACTGTGTGTGTGACGGTGTGTGTGTGACTGTGTGTGTGTGACGGTGTGTGTGTGACGGTGTGTGTGTGACGGCGTGTGTGAGTGTTAGACTGTGAGTGTAACTGTGTGTGTGACTGTGTGTGTGTGACGGTGTGTGTGAGTGTTAGACTGTGTGTGTGACTGTGTGTGTGACGGTGTGTGTGTGAGACTGTGTGAGACTGTGTGTGTGACGGTGTGTGTTAGACTGTGTGTGTGTGACTGTGTGTGTGACGGTGTGTGAGTGTGTGTGTCTGACTGTGTGTGACTCTGTGTGAGTGAGACTGTGTGTATGACGGTGTGTGAGTGTGTGTGTTAGACAGTCTGACTGTGTGTGGGTGTGACTGTGTGTGACGGTGTGTGAGTGTGTAAGACTTGTCTGACTGTGTGTATGTGTGAGACTGTGTGTGTGAGACTGTGTGTGTGTGTGACTGTGTGTGAGACTGTGTGTGTGAGACTGCGTGAGTGAGACTGTGTGTGAGACTGTGTTAGACGGTGTGTGTGTGTGACTGTATGTGTGTGAGACTGTGTGTGTGTGACTGTGTGTGAGTGAGACTGTGTGTGAGATTGTGTTAGACGGTGTGTGTGTGACTGTGTGTGAGTGAGACTGTGTGTGAGACTGTGTTAGACGGTGTGTGACTGTGTGTGTGTGACTGTGTGTGTGAGACTGTGTGTGACTGTGTGTGTGTGTGGGGGGGGAGCGGTAGTGTAGTGTTCAGTGCACTGCGCTACGAACCCGCCCACAACAGTGACGTTTATTCGCATCGGTCCCGGGCCTCTCGTAGGTCGACTCAGCCTCAAATGAGTACCTGGTGCGGTGTGTAAACATCGCCACTGGGGAGACAAAGGCGGTCGGGCGTGGCGCTGGCCACCCACCCCCTCGTGTGCCGTGCCGGCCTTCATAGGTGCTCGCTAACAGCACTTGCCCCTACAATCTGTCAAGAGCAAGCCTGGTAATCTTCGTCTTTGTGTGCGTGCGCGTCTGTTTGCGTTGTGTGCGGTATTGTGTTTTAATCTAATTCAGGTGGATAACCTGCATCCTATTCCTTAACACCCGTCGATATTGAACGGACTTTAATCTGAAGAGGCGAATGCTCAATAAAGTAACGGAGAGAAATATCCGCACGGCATCGATCACAGGCGTCGTCATCCACCTTTCAAACTTCTCACCAACCCTCCTGACTGGAAGCCGAGCCGATGTTTCCTTTGCGCCTTTAGCTTGAGAAATAAAATAAAATTCGCGTTGGCCACACGGAACGACGGTGTCACGGGATGTGGTGTCAGAGCGAGCTCGTAGGAAGACTAACGACAACAAACAACAACAAAAAACAACAATAAACAAACAACAACAAACAACAACAATAAACAACAATAAACAATAAACAAACAACAACAATAAACACCAACAATAAACAACAAAACATCGCATCGGACAATTTGGCCTAGAAATGACTATGTATGCCAGCGTTCTTCACTCATTTTCGGAGGGGATGGGGGGGGAGGACACTTTCGCCGATAAGACATCGCCACGATAAGACATCACCACCGGGGGGTTGACAGCAACACGATGACGACGATGATGATGGTGATGATGGTAATGATGATGATGATGGTGATGATGGTGATGATGATGGTGATTATAATGATGATTATTATGATGGTGATTATGATGGTAATGATGGTGGTGGTAATGATCGTGATGATGATGGTGATTATGATGGTGGTGATTATGATGGTTATGATGATGATGGTGATGATGATGGTGGTGATTATGATGATGATTATGATGGTAATGATGGTGGTGGTAATGATCGTGATGATGGTGATGATGATGATGGTGATTCTGATGGTGGTGATTATGATGGTGAAGATGATGGTGATTATGAATGTGGTGGTAATGATCGTGATGATGGTGATGATGATGGTGATGATGATGGTGATTATGATGATGATGATTATGATGGTGGATTATGATGGAAATGATGGTGGAGATAATGATCGTGATGATGGTGATTATAATGATGATTATTATGATGGTGATTATGATGGTAATGATGGTGGTGGTAATGATCGTGATGATGGTGATGATGATGATGGTGATTATGATGGTGGTAATTATGATGGTTATGATGATGATGGTGATGATGATGGTGGTGATTATGATGATGATTATGATGGTAATGATGGTGGTGGTAATGATCGTGATGATGGTGATGATGATGATGGTGATTATGATGGTGGTGATTATGATGGTGAAGATGATGGTGAAGATGATGGTGATGATGATGATTATGATGGTGATGATGATGGTAATTATGATTATGATGGTGATTATGATGGTGGTGGTAATGGTCGTGATGATGGTGATGATGATGGTGATGATGATGGTGATTATGATGATGATTATGATGGTGGATTATGATGGTAATGATGGTGGAGGTAATGATCGTGATGATGATGATGGTGGTGATTATGATGGTGGCGATTATGATGGTGATGATAATGATGTGTTTTAGAGTCGACGGGTGGGGAGGTGGATGCAGGTGTAAGGGGGGAGGTGACAACCCCTTGTTTTCAGGGTGCCACGGTGGCTAGGAGATGTTAACCACCTCGCCTGGTGTACAGGAGGTGGTGGGTTCGATCCCGACCCTGACACCTGCTGTATATTTGGTGTTTTCGTGTCTCTCTCTCTCCCCCGTGGCCGCGTGGATTTTTCTCAGGGTCCTTCCGTCATTTCGCTCCGCAGTTAGAAACACGCGTTTACATCATTTGGCTGCTACACATTTCCACGCGATTCGCCACTTTGTTGAACTCTCAGTTGTGATGACCAGGTCGCTTACGAAAAAAAAAAACACCTCTACAGCTCAGTGGGGCCTTACCTGGTAAAATTAAATTTTCAATAAATTATCTATCGGGCGTCTTCCCGAGGAACCTGATGGTGCTATGAGGTCGCTCGTGCCAATATCCCCGCGGGCTACGATACCCGCGCGCGCACACCCACAACACCTACCCCCTTCCCTCCCTCGCCTCCAGAGCGAAGCGTTCGTGTGGATTCGTGGGATGAGCTCCAACTGGGCCCCTGAGCCAAGCCAAATCCTCTCCCCAGACCGCCCGCCCGCCACCAGCATGCCCCACTGCCAGGTTCACGTCATACACACGAAGCACAACAACTCAGCGGTCATCATTTTTAAATCCTTTATATTAATTTCGCTTGCATGCTTACGACCGTGCAAATCTTTCGGTCGTTTTTTAACCCACTTCCCGTGGTCCAATCAAGCTGACATTTTGCACACAGACTCGTTGTGCGTGACAATTAATGTTCGTGAAAAAAAAATCCAAACTTTTACACTTTTTAGGACAAAAATATTATATTTAATTACCAATTGCTTAATGGTGCAATGCAATCATCTGACCCATAGGTGGCAGCCATCTCAAGCCAGATGACGAGAGGACTCTAGCCGCCACGCATATAAAAGATTTATAGTGAAAAACTTTGTTTTTACGGGTTATACTTGTTCTAGCCCAGGACTGCTGCTGCGGGACGCCAATGATTAAGGACCCGCCGTCTCTCGTATTCACCACCACAGTGAATTGCTACGGCTCTGGAAATATTGAGCGGTCTTCTTTTTTTTTAAGCCGAATTCGAAAAATGTTTTGCTCTTCTTGATTTTTTGGTTTGCCGGCCCCTGGCTAAGCCCATGATGGCAGCAGCTTTGGACTAACATTGCCCATAGACTAACATTGCCCATAGACTAACATTGCCCATAGACTAACATTGCCCATAGACTAACATTGCCCATAGACTAACATGGCCCATAGACTAACATTGCCCATAGACTAACATTGCCCATAGATTAACATTGCCCATATACTAACATCGCCCATAGACTAACATTGCCCATAGACTAACATTGCCCATAGACTAACACTGCCCATAGACTAACATTGCCCATAGACTAACATTGCCCATAGACTAACATTGCCCAGAGACTAACATTGCCCATATACTAACATTGCCCATATATTAACATTGCCCATAGACTAACATTGCCCATAGACTAACATTGCCCATAAACTAACATTGCTCATATATTAACATTGCCCATATAATAACATTGCCCATAGACTAACATTGCCCATAGACTAACATTGCCCATAGACTAACATTGCCCATAGACTAACATGGCCCATAGACTAACATTGCTCATAGACTAACATTGCCCATAGACTAATGTTGCCCATAGACTAACACTACCCATAGACTAACATTGCCCATATACTAACATTGCCCATATACTAACATTGCTCATAGACGTACATTAACCGTAGACTTATATTACCCATGGAATAATATTGTCTGCAAGTAACATTTCCCATACAATGGCATTGATCTCGCTACCGTGGCGAGATGCCAACTGTGGGTATGGTGGTGGTGGGGGGTGGTGGTTGGTGGTGGGTGGTGGTGGTGGGTGGTGGTTGGTGGTGGGTGGTGGTGGTGGTGGTGGTGTCAAGCTTCACGTTAATTTTGTTTGACCCAGGTGAGAAGTCGCGAACCGAGACTAAGAGTCTCATTTGCGAGGATGGACCCGGAGTCATTCGCCAAAATCACAACAACGTCAACACAATAAATCGTACGGACGATAGTACGACAATTGAAACACACAGAAGTCTGCGCACAAAAACAACAACTACAACGAGGCATCCAGAAACAGCGCACAAAACAATAACGGTGTTAAAACAAACATTTCCTGACAGCAAAGGTCGGCTTGAATAAATAAACTACCTTAAAAACCGCTCGAGGCGTCGGTGGTGGTGGGTGGTGGTGGTGGTGGGTGGTGGTGGTTGGTAGTGGTGGGTGGTGGCGGTGGGTGGCGGTAGTGGCGGTGGGTGGTGGTGGGTGGTGGCGGTGGTGGGTGGTAGTGGTGGGTGGTGTTGGGTGGTGGTGGTTGGTAGTGGTGGCAGTGGCGGTGGGTGGCGGTAGTGGTGGCGGTGGTGGTGGGTGGCGGTGGTGGTGGGTGGTGACGGTGGTGGGTGGTGGCGGTGGTGGCGGGTGGTGGTGGTGGGTGGTGATGACAAAACCGCCTCTCGCCGTCCGCGAGCCATCACTAAGACGACCGCCCTCCCACTCGCTCGCTCGACTCGCTCACTCATCCACCACTCGCTCACTCACCCACACGCTCGCTCACTCACCCACCCACCCGCTCACTCACCCACCCACCCACTCGCTCACTCACCCACTCGCTCACTCACCCACCCGCTCATTCACTCACCCACCAACTCGCTCGCTCACTCACCCACCCACTCGCTCACTCACCCACCCCACTCGCCCCGCGTCGTTCACCCCCACGCATCTCGATGGCGTCTGGCACCCTGACCCCCTTCATCTCCGTCTTCGTCGTCCTCATGGTCGTTGGAGGGGTGGGCAACGTGGGCCTCTTGGTGAGCGTCAGAGGGGACCACGCCAGGGCACCGCTGCAGCAGCTGCTGCTGCTGCCTGACCTCGTGGTCGTCCACCTCGGCGTGGCGTGCCTCCTGCACGCGCTCAGCGGAGGCGTCTCCCTCCTCGTCACCGCCACCGTCTGCTGCCAGGAGCTGGCCGACGGCTTCTGTGGGACCATCAACTTCTTGATCAGGTCAGCTGATGATATTGATGATGATGATAATAGTGATGATGATGATGATGACAGTGATGATGATGATGATGAAAGTGATGGCGCAAATGATAGTGATGATAATGATACGAATGATAGTGATGACGATGATGATGATAGTGATGATGATGATAGTGATGATGATGATAGTGATGATGATAGTGATGGCGCAAATGATAGTGATGATAATGATACGAATGATATTGATGATGATGATGATGATGATAGTGATGATGATGATAGTGATGATGATGATAGTGGTGATGATGATGATGATAGTGATGATGATGATGATAGTGATGATGATGATGATAGTGATGATGATGATAGTGATGGCGCAAATGATAGTGATGATAATGATACGAATGATAGTGATGATGATGATGATGATGATAGTGATGATAGTGATGATGATGATGATGATGATAGTGATGATGATGATAGTGATGATGATGATAGTGATGGCGCAAATGATA
>NW_027614099.1:155000-242364 GCF_965212315.1 Lampetra planeri
GAGTGGTGAGGCTGGTGTTTGGCTGGCTAGTTGGTGAGTGGTGGGGCTGGTGTTTGGCTGGCAAGTTGGTGAGTGGTGGGGCTGGTGTTTGGCTGGCTAGTTGGTGAGTGGTGGGGCTGTCTAGTTGGTTAGTGTTGGGGCAGGTGTTTGGTCGGCTAGTTGGTGAGTGGTAGGGCTCGTGTTGGGTTGGCTAGTTGGTGAGTGGTGGGGCTGGTGTTGGGCTGGCGAGTTGGTGAGTGGTGGGGCTGGTGTCTAATTGGCTAGTTGGTGAGTGGTGGGGCTGGTGTTTGGCTGGCTAGTTGGTGAGTGGTGGGGCTGGTGTTTGGTTGGATAGTGGGTGAGTGGTGGGGCTGGTGTTTGGTTGGCTAGTTGGTGAGTGGTGGGGCTGGTGTTTGGCTGGCTAGTTGGTGAGTGGTGGGGCTGGTGTTTGGCTGGCTAGTTGGTGAGTGGTGGGACTGGTGTTTGGCTGGCGAGTTGGTGAGTGGTGGGGCTGGTGTTGGGCTGACGAGTTGGTGAGTGGTGGGGCTGGTGTTTGGCTGGCGAGTTGGTGAGTGGTGGGGCTGGTGTTTGGCTGGCTAGTTGGTGAGTGGTGGGGCTGGTGTTTGGTTGGCTAGTTGGTGAGTGGTGGGGCTGGTGTTTGGTTGGCTAGTTGGTGAGTGGTGGGGCTGGTGTTTGGCTGGCAAGTTGGTGAGTGGTGGGGCTGGTGTTTGGTTGGCTAGTTGGTGAGTGGTGGCGCTGGTGTTTGGCTGGCAAGTTGGTGAGTGGTGGGGCTGGTGTTTGGTTGGCTAGTTGGTGAGTGGTGGGGCTGGTGTTTGGCTGGCTAGTTGGTGAGTGGTGGGGCTGGTGTTTGGCTGGCTAGTTGGTGAGTGGTGGCGCTGGTGTTTGTTTGGCTAGTTGGTGAGTGGTGGGGCTGGTGTTTGTTTGGCTAGTTGGTGAGTGGTGGGGCTGGTGTTTGGCTGGCTAGTTGGTGAGTAGTATAGTTCGTGTTCACCGCTAACCCCCAATTGAATTCCCCCACTACAGCGTTGCGCCCCTGCTCAGTGTCCCATCGTTCAGCAGCCGCACTTTCCAGTGCGCCCACCGTGCCCCCATCCACCCCCCCCCTCGCTCACTTTCCCAGGCCACCACCCCGCCCCCCCCCCCCCCCGTGTTGTTCCCGCTGGTGCCCAGGTGGTGAACTACGTCTTCGTGTGGCTCCCCGTGGCCCTCATGCTGCTGAGCAACGCGCAGATGGTGCGGCAGCTGTGGAGGCACCGGCGCTCCGTGGACGCGGAGTCGAACCTGGGAGCGGCGGTGGGGAGTGGGCGGGCGCGCGCCTGCGTGCAAGCGGCGAAGGTCGTGACCTGGGTGGGGGGTGGGGGGTGGGTGGGTGGTGAGGGTGGTGATTGTGATCGTGGTGATGATAGTGATGGTGATGATGATGATGGTTTTTGTAATGATAGTGATGGTGATGATGATGGTGGTAAAGATAGTGATGGTGATGATGGTGGTAAAGATAGTGCTGATGATGATGGTTTTTGTAATGATAGTGATGGTGATGATGGTGGTGATGATAGTGATGATGGTGGTAATGAGTGTGCAAATGATAGTGATGATGATGGTTTTTGTAATGATAGTGATGGTGGTGATGATGGTGGTAAAGATAGTGCTGATGATGATGGTTTTTGTAATGATAGTGATGGTGATGATGGTGATGATGATAGTGATGGTGATGATGGTGATGATGATAGTGATGATGGTAATGATGATCGTGATGATGGTGTTAATGATGGTGATGATGGTGGTAAAGATAGTCATGATTGTGATCGTGGTGATGATAGTGATGATGATGATGATGATGGTTTTTGTAATGATAGTGTTGGTGGTGATGGTGATGACAGTGATGATTATTCATAATCATGCTCTATTTAAGACCGGGAGCAAGAGCAGAGCCTCGCCATTCTGGCGAATTGCCCGATGATGCTGGATGCAATCACCAGCGAAACGTCGTACTCAAAAATTGTAAATGTTGTGGCTTCACGCTTCAACACACCGGTGGGCTAAAGCAGTGAACTATTTGTCTTTTGTCAACGTGACACTTTTTGCTGATTGGCCGTGTCGGGTGGTGGAGGGTTACGACACATTTATAAATAACGCGATCTAAACCCAAAACCGTTGATTATGAGTGGTGATTATGATCGTGGTGATGATAGTGATGATGATGATGACAGTAATGATGATGATGGTTTAGTAATGATAGTGATGGTGATGATGGTGGTATTGATAGTGATGATGGTAATGATGATGATGACAGTAATGATGATGATGGTTTAGTAATGATAGTGATGGTGATGATGGTGGTATTGATAGTGATGATGGTAATGATGATGATGACAGTAATGATGATGATGGTTTAGTAATGATAGTGATGGTGATGATGGTGGTATTGATAGTGATGATGGTAATGATGATGATGACAGTGATGATGATGATGATGGTTTTAGTAATGATAGTGATGATGGTGATGATGGTGGTGATGACGGTTTTAGTAATGATAGTGATGATGATCGTGATGATAGTGATGATGGTGGTAATGGTAGTGATGATGGTAGTGATGATGGTGATGATGATGACAGTGATGATGATAGTATGATTGTATGATGATGGTGAGAATATTAGTGATGATGACAGTGATGATGATCGTAAATGTAAACAATAATGTTTTAAACGTAGGCTTTCGCGACCAATATTTTAGTAAATAACGTGTTTTAGTTTAGATCGCGTGAACACAAACCCGCCACCACAGCCAATGAGTAAGATTTGTTACGTAAACAAAATGTGCAAATTCCAACTTCAGCACACGGGTGTGTTGGAGAGCAAACCCACAGCAACGTTGACAATGTTGCCTTAACGGCGTTTCGCTCACGATTACAACTCCACCGACGACAGACTTCACCCGGCGATTTGCCAGAATTGTGAACAAGTCTTCGCCTTGCCTCTATTTAAGACCGACACAAGACTCCTGAACCTTAGGACAGTTTTAAATACCTGAGCCCAGAATGGCAATGACCTCCCCCAGTGAAAATCCCCCAAACCCCAATCCCCAGCCTGCGCTGATGGGTCCGGTGTGCCTGCCTGACACCGTCGATGCGACTGGTAACGTCGTTCAGAATGTGACGATGCTTGCAATGTTACGATGTGAGCGAGGCTGTGTGTCTCTGTGATATCTGTCTCTACTTATATGTCTGTCTATATGTCTCTGGTTCTGTGTTTAATCTCTCTCTCTCAAATGTAGCATTCTCAGGAAGAACGTAATCAACCAGGGAGGGCGTTGACTGTTATGTTATCCGGCTCTCTGTTGTATTACATTACATTTCTAAGTATACTTGATTTGTATTTCTATTTCATTTATACCTGATGGTGATTGCTTGTGTTGCAATCGAAACGTCGTATGCTAGTATTTAATTTATTATTTTCTCTTTATACGTCACTTTTACCGAAAGAACCAAAGAGTGAGACAAAAGATATTTGATGGGGGGAGTGGAGGGGGGGGGGAGGTGGAAAAAATACCGAAAAGATGGCTTGCAGTTCCGATTACAAAAAATACACAACAGCCCCCCCCCCCTGCACCCCCCCCCCTGCACCCCCCCTGCACTCCTCCTGCACCCCCCCTGCACCCCCCTCCACCCCCCCCTCCACCCCCCTCCACCCCCTCCCCCCGCCCCCCCCTTCCGCCCCCCCTTCCGCCCCCCCCACCCCCCACCTCCACCCCCCCCTCCACCCCCCCCCCCTCCACCACCCCCCCCTCCACCCCCCCCTCCACCCCCCCCCCCTCCACCACCCCCCCCCTCCACCCCCCCCTCCACCCCCCCCTCCACCCCCCCTCCACCCACCCCTCCACCCCCCCTCCACCCCCCCCCCCCTCCACCCCCCCTCCACCCACCCCTCCAACCCCCCCCCTCCCCCCCCACCCTCCACCCCCCCCTCCACCACCCCCCCCCTCCACCCCCCCTCCACCCCCCCCCTCCACCCCCCCCCTCCACCCCCCCTCCACCCCCCCCCCCCCCAGGTGGTGCTGCTCACCGTCGCTGTCTACGTGGGGTGCAAGGGCGCCATCGGCGCGGGTCTGGCCGCCTCGTTCATCCGCGGCAGCGCCGCACCGCCGCTGCCGGGCGTGTCGCTCTTCATGTCCATCTCGGGGCCCCTCTTCCCGGCGCTGTGCCCCTACCTCATCCTCGCCGGGGACTCCAAGAAGAGGGAGGCGCTGCTCGAGGCGCTGCGCGTCGCGCCGAGGAGGAGCCAGGAGGAGCGGCGGGGTGCCGGCGAGGACTGATGTCCAGCTCTGTGTGTGTGTCTGTGTGTGTGTGTGTCTGTGTGTGTACGTGTGTGTGTGTGTGTGTACGTGTGTCTACGTGTGTGTACGTGTGTGTACGTGTGTGTATGTGTGTCCACGTGTGTGTACGTTTGTGTACGTGTGTGTACGTGTGTGTCTGTGTGTGTGTGCACGTGTGCGTGTGTGCTCGCTAACAGCACTTGCCCCAACAGTATGTTAAGGCTATACCGGGGATCTTTGTCTTTGTGTGTGTACGAGTTGTGTGTACGAGTGTGTGTGTGCGTGTGTCTGTGTGTGTCTGTGTGTGTCTGTGTAGTGGTTAGCGCCCTGCGCTACAAACCTGGCGACCCGGGTTCGATTCCCGCTCACGGCCAACATCAGTGACGATTATCTGAACCGGTCCCTGGGCCTCCCCTAAGGTCGACTCAGCCTCAAATTAGTACCTTGTGCGATGTGTAAACATCGCCATTGGGGAGACAAAGGCGGTCGGGCGTGGTGCTGGCCACCCACCCCCCTCGTGTACCGTTCCGGCCCTTCATAGGGTGCTCGCTAACAGCACTTGCCCCAACAGTCTGTTGGAGGGCTTTGTGGGGGATCTTTGTCTTTGTTTCATGTTCACCCAGCTGATTCTCGACTTTGTTAAGCTACTGTACCGCCTTGCCTGACCCAACATGGTTCTGAGAAAACACAATGTATGAATAATGAACATCAATATTTTTCTTATTGGTTCTTTCGGTAAAGTCACGTAGAATGGAAATAATAAAACAATAAAAATAAAACATTAAAAAATATATAACAATATAATATTATTTCATTATTTCCCATTCTACGTGACTTCACCGAAAGAACCAAGAAGATGGAATTCCCTGCAGTCACGAAAGCTTTAAATCGAAACATCAATATTTTAGCAAGCTTTCGCGACCAATATCATCCATAATAGAGTTTTTTTTTGGGTTAGATCGCGTAAAATATATAAATGTGTCGTTAAAAACCCGCCACCCCCACCCGACACAGCCAACTAGTAAGGGTTGTCACGTAAACAGAACGTGGCCAAATTCGTCACTAGTACAGCACTAGTGTATAGTGTAGTGTATAGTAGTGTAGTGTATAGTGTAGTAGTGTGTATAGTAGTGTAGTGTATAGTAGTGTAGTGTATAGTATAGTAGTGTATAGTGTAGTGTATAGTAGTGTAGTGTATAGTAGTGTAGTGTATAGTCATAGTAGTGTATAGTAGTGTAGTGTATAGTAGTGTAGTGTATAGTGTAGTAGTGTATAGTAGTGTAGTGTATAGTAGTGGAGTGTATAGTGTAGTAGTCAATAGTAGTGTAGTGTATAGTAGTGTAGTGTATAGTAGTGTAGTGTATAGTAGTGTATAGTGTAGTGTATAGTAGTGTAGTGTATAGTAGTGTAGTGTATAGTATTGGAGTGTATAGTGTAGTGTATAGTAGTGTAGTGTATAGTAGTGTAGTGTATAGTGTAGTAGTGTATAGTAGTGTAGTGTATAGTAGTGGAGTGTATAGTGTAGTGTATAGTAGTGTAGTGTATAGTAGTGTATAGTAGTGTAGTGTATAGTAGTGTAGTGTATAGTAGTGTATAGGTGTAGTGTATAGTAGTGTAGTGTATAGTAGTGTATAGTGTAGTGTACTAGTTACAGCACTAACCGGTGTGTTGGTGAGCCAAGCCACAACATTTATGATGTAATTACAACGAGCTAGTTGTAATTACATCATACTCAGATTGTAAATGTTGTGTTTTTGCTCTCCCACACACATCGGCTGTGTCGGGTGGTGGCGGGTTTAACGACACATTCATATTTACGCGATCTAACCCAAATACACCTACATTATGGATCAATATTTTAACCAATTGCCCATTTTGTGAGTTATCCTAACCAGCTGCTAGTAACCGCAAGCGAATTCAAACAAAATCAGCGGACGCTCTGCAACGCGAAACGTCATTAGCTCCCCTGGCTCCTCTTGTGAACCCGCATTGTGCACCATCAGGGAGTCTAGAAAGTGCTTTCATATCGTCCCAGGCTCTACCACGCGGATTTAAATTGTATCGTAAGTTGTTTTACATGGGCGGATTCGCACGCGGTGACTCGCCGACGACTCTCACGCACGCGAGATAACTTCACACGTTTATAAATCCTACCTCGCGTACCCCCCCCCCCCCCTTGAGACATCGCCACCTAGCCCCCCCCCCAGGGGGGTCCGCGTACCCCCGCGTTGAGATGTACAGGACGTGTAGATGCAGTATGTGTCAAGGTTTTTTTTTTTGTTATCAAATATATTGGAAATGTAACTGCGATGGGTTCGCTATCTACAATTTTGTTTCTGCACCACGCCGCCCAATCCCCTCGCTCGCACCGATTTGTAACACCTGCAGTCAGATGTCATTAGGCGTGAAAACCACGTGCGTCAAACCATCACCACCATCATCATCACCATCACCACCATCACCACCATCACCACCATCACCACCATCACCCACCATCATCACCATCACCACCATCATCACCATCACCACCATCATCACCAACCCACCATCACCACCATCATCACCATCACCACCATCATCACCATCACCACCATCATCACCACCATCACCACCATCATCACCATCACCACCATCACCATCATCATCATCACCATCATCATCACCATCATCACCATCATCACCATCACCACCATCACCACCATCATCACCATCATCACCACCATCATCATCACCATCATCACCATCACCACCATCACCACCATCACCACCATCATCATCACCATCATCACCATCACCACCATCACCACCATCATCACCATCATCACCACCATCATCATCACCATCATCACCATCACCACCATCACCACCATCACCACCATCATCATCACCATCATCACCATCACCACCATCACCACCATCATCACCACCATCACCACCATCATCACCATCATCACCATCGCAAATAACACATTGCACTCTAAACACCCCGCCCCCCCCCCCACACAGTTTATTCCCCACACCCCACCTCCTCCCTTCCCTCCTACCCCTCCCCCATCATTATCCCCCCCCTCCCCCGTCACCCCCACCCACCCTCATTCACCCCCCACCCCCTCTATCCCCCCTCCCCTCTACCCCCCTACCCCTCTACCCCCCCTCCCCCACTATCCCTCCTCACCCTCTATCCCCCCTCCCCCTCTACCCCCCTCTACCCCTCCCCCTCTACCCCCTCCTCCCCCTCTACCCCCCCTCAATCCTCCCCCTCTATCCCCCCTCCCCCTCTTCCCTCCACTCCACCACCAAACCCCCAGTTTTGGATCAATTTGGCCACAGGTGAATCCCATTGGCCAATGAATGCCCATTGTCGACGGGGACGTTGTTACACGCTCGTTAGCTGGTGACCTCAGCAGCAGCAGCAACAACCCAGGACAGAAACAATCCACACCGCAACGATGTTTCCCGGACAAGTTCCAAATGGCAAAGTAGTCCAGGAAAATCACGGTGTAACCAGTACACACACAGTATAGCCATGGCGGTGGAACACATTTAATACTATTACACTATTAAACTGTTTTTTTATATTCTTAGTTCTTTCGGTAAAGTCACGTAGAAGGGAAACAATAAAATAATATAAATATAAAACAACATTCTCACGACGTTTCGATTGCAACACAAGCAATCATCATCAGGTGTGAAAACCACAGCAAAAATGTTTTTCTTGCTGTGGGTTTCACACCTGATGATGATTGCTTGTGTTGCAATCGAAACGTCGTGAGAATTGTATTGTTTTATATTTTTATTATTTTATTGTTTCCCTTCTACGCGACTTTACCGAAAGAACCAAGCATATGAATCCCTGCAGTCACGAAAGCTTTAAATCAATATTTTTTTTTTTACCACGTCGGGTCCTGCTGAACTATGTAGTAGCTCTTTTTGAGAAGCTACCTGACCATCACAAATGATAGCTCAGCAAAGTGGCTTATCGTGGGGAAATGCACGGCGGACAAATACTCTAAACGCGTGTCTCTAAATGTGGAGCGAAAAACCGAAGGACCCTGAAAAAAAATCCACGCGACCACGCAGAGAGAGAGAGACACGCAAACTCCAAATATACAGCAGGAGGTGTCAGGGTCGGGATCGAAGCCACGACCCCCTGTATACCAGGCGAGGTAGTTAACGTCTTCTAGCCACCGTGGTAATGATGATGAAAGAGAGACACGCACAAACTTCAAATATACAGCAGTAAGCGTCAGGGTCTGGATCGAAGCCACGACCTCCTGTATACCAGGCGAGGTAGTTAACATCTCCTAGCCAACGTTTAACCTACTCACGCCGGCTCACAGCCGGCCATATTTGCCGCCGTTGACCGAGCAACCCAACGTTCCTACCAGCTCCCTCCGCAGGAATGTGTTCAGAGTACGTTTTCTGTTTGCATTCTGACCACAAATACTGTGGTTAATGCAGACGTGATTCGTTGTAAAAGGTTTCAGTTTGGTGTTTTAACATCTTAGCACAGCTGTTCTTCTTCTTGGTTCTTTCGGTAAAGTCACGTAGAATGGAAATAATAAAATAATAAAAATAAAACATAATGAAATAATTCTCACGACGTTTCGGCCACAACGCAAGCAGCCGTCCTCAGGTGGAGAACATGTCGAGAAGACAGACCTGTTCTCCACCTGAGGACGGCTGCATGCGTTGTGGCCGAAACGTCGTGAGAATTTATTTTATTATGTTTTATTTTTATTATTTTATTATTTCCATTCTACGTGACTTTACCGAAAGAACCAAGAAGATGAATCCCTGCAGTCACGAAAGCTTTAAATCGAAATTTCACAGCTGTTCTGTTGAGCTAACCTTGTCCTGACGTTAATGTGTAGTTGGAACCGTTGAGTCAACGTTGACCCACCGTTCCACGTTTACTGGGAAGGGACTGCATTGGCAGTGGTCTCGGAAGCACAAGATGTTTGTCGACCAGGCTTTCGATATCCCGGCCATGGCTGACATGAGTTGCGAGTTGATGCATGCAACGCACATATGAACCAGTAATTTGGCGTCATCTGGTCCAACACCATGTGAGACTAGGCTCTAAGGAAATCTGTCAAGGACAGTGCATACATTTTCTTGGTTCTTTCGGTAAAGTCACGTAGATGGGAAATAATAAAATAATAAAATAAAACATTATAAAATAATATAATAATATAATTTCTTTTTATTATTAATTATTTTATTATGTTTTATTTTTTATTATTTCCCTTCTACGTGACTTTACCGAAAGAACCAAGAAGATGAATCCCTGCAGTCACGAAAGCTTTAAATCGAAATTTAGTGCATACATTATCAGAGTTATGTTTTTTGTTGCAGGTATTGTGGTCTATGCAAACATGACTCCTTGTAAAAAAGGTGTCAGTTTTTTTTGCCAAATAAAAGGGTAAAAAAACAATTATCATATTGGGCTGTCCTTGATTAACCCGCACTGAGCAGCATTGGTGAAGTATGGTCAAACCACCCACGCGGCCAACGCGACGTTGTATGGAGCCTTCATCCAGCAGTAAAGCAACAAACACGCTGCAAATCTCACTTTAGCTCGACGTGTCATCCCGTTAAACGGCCAACTCAATCGCAGCGTCATTCCTGGGTCGTCGATTTCCTCGGGAAAAACAAAATAAATACCCTCAATCCGAACTCTGCCAGGTCAATATCAAACCTTCAGTTCCAGAGGCGAAACCTCCAGAGGGAGGTAAACCCTCTGGTCTGGCAAGGTGAGAGTGTGGACAGTTTTCGGGCTCTGTGTTCGATGATTCGCGGACTCTGTCACCGTATCGTGGACACGCGCGGTACTACGTGCATACCCGAGTCAACATAAACTCTACGCGTTCGTCATTAACACAGTGTGCACCTTAAATCAAATGTGTACACCTATAAGCTTGAGTTGAAGCTTTCGTGACTGCAGGAATCCATACTCCTTTGGTTCTTTCGGTAAAGTCACGTAGGTAGAAAATTAAAGCATGATGATGACGGACGCTTGTGTTGCGCCCGAAACGTCGTGATTTATTTGTATTTTATTTTATACCTACGTGACTTTACCGAAAGAACCAAAGAGTATATACACACTTATAGTAATACCCCGGACGCGTTCCTGAAATGTGTCGACGGCGAATATCGAAACGATGTAAATCACTTATTGATTGGCCGATACCACCTTAATGTATAGAGAAACGCAGAGCTTGGGCAATTGATGTAAAGTACCTCGCCTCACTGAACCAGAGCCACCACTGATGCCCCCCCAATGATGGTTGTCACGGTGGCTAGGAGATGTTAACTCCCTCGCCTGGTGTACATGAGGTCGTGGGTTCGATCCCGACCCTGACGCCTGCTGCTGTATATTTGGAGTTTGAGTCTCTCTCTTCCATCATCATCACGGTGGCTAGGAGATGTTAGCTACCTCGCCTGGTGTACATGAGGTTGTGGGTTTGATCCCGACCCTGACGCCTGCTGCTGTATATTTGGAGTTTGAGTGTCTCTCTTCCCGTGGTAGCGTGGATTTTTCTCTGGGTCCTCCGGTTTCTCCATCCATGTCTAGAATCACACGTTTAGAGTATTTGGCTGCTATAAGTGTCCAGACGATAAGCCACTTCGCTGGGCTATCATTTGTGGCCAGGTCATTTCTAAAAATGAGCTACATGGCTCAGTGGGGCATTACCTGGTAAAATAAAATAAAAATCAGAGTTAAAAGTTGTAACGAAATAATCATGCGTACGAGAGCTTGTGCCCACCGTGGAGATGGAGCGATGAGATTGGCTAATTTTTTCTTTGTTCCCAACTAATTATAAATCTTGCAGCCATGGCCAAGTTTCAACCCAGGACTCCGTCCTCAGGTTATACTGGGGACAAGGAGTGACCTTCGTGGCCGCGATTGTGGCGAGCGATAGGGCTTCAGGTCGTGGCCGAGACGACGATGGTGGTGGTGGTGGTGGAGGTGGTGCTGGTGGTTATGATGACGATGGTGGTGGTGGTGGAGGTGGTGCTGGTGGTTATGATGACGATGGTGGTGGTGGTGGAGGTGGTGCTGGTGGTTATGATGACGATGGTGGTGGTGGTGGAGGTGGTGCTGGTGGTTATGATGACGATGGTGGTGGTGGTGGAGGTGGTGCTGGTGGTTATGATGACGACGATGGTGGTGGTGGTGGAGGTGGTGCTGGTGGTTATGATGACGATGGTGGTGGTGGTGGAGGAGGTGGTGCTGGTGGTGGTGGTTATGATGACGATGCTGATGCCGCACTTGCTGATGCGGCTAATTCCACCAGTCCAGGAGGGAAAACTAAATATATTTTATTTAGTTTTCCTGTTTATCTCACATTTTCACGGCACCAGAAGCTCACCGGTTGGAAAAATTGGTCAAGCGAATGTACTATGTGGTTTTACCGCATTCTCTAGATTATGAAGCCAACCCCAACGATGTGTCCCACGGTATGCACTGAAACTATGACAAAGATCCACCGTTTCACCTTTAGACTGTTGGGGAACAAGTGATGTTCGCGAGCTCTTATGGAAGCAGCCAGGGCACACCAGGGGGTGGGTGGGGGGGGGTGCCAGCACCACTCCCCTGCCGTCTTTGTCTCTCCAGGTGCTGATGTTTAATACACACCGCGTCACGTACTGATTTGAGGCGCGTCCAGGTACGGGCACAACGAAAATCGCTTTTCCTGCCCGAGACTACAACACCGATGCCAAGCGGGAAGAGAGGAGTTGTCGTCAACTTGCACCGTTGCTTTAACTAGCGACGGCGAAACATTCGAATGGAACCGGCGACTGATCACGTGCTGTGCACCGTGAGAATCCTGCGCGTGGTGACGTCACAATGGTGGACACTGCAACACCATTGTGACGTCACCACGGCACAACCACAGCGTTGCGTTTGGTGTCGTTGTTCTTCCGCCCGCACATTCTGATTAGCACCATGGGCCACGTACGATGCGAAAAAAGTTCAACAAATTCTAGATTTGAAACTTTCGTGACTGCAAGGAGTCATACTCTTAGGTTGCTTCGGTAAAGTCACGTAGGTTAAAAAAATAAATAAATAATAAAAAATTTAGAAATAATAAATCACGACGTTTCGGAGGCAACACAAGTCTCCGTCATCAGGTGGGACCTACAAAGCTAAATGTACTGTATCACTGTATCACTTGATACAGTAAATTCAGCTGTGACGGTCCCCCCTGATGACGGAGACTTGTGTTTCCTCCGAAACGTCGTGATTTATATTTTATTTCTATTATTATTTCTATTAATTAATTTTTTTATTTTTACCTACGTGACTTTACGGAAAATACAAACAAACGTGGTACAACCACAAGAGATGAACTCAATGCATGCGCGCGCCGTGTTGTGTGTGCAGTTTGGTTTTATCGTCTTCTCTGCAAACGGTGAGGTCAGAAGTTTTCCACCAAAACAAGAAACTTCAACAAAAACCGCCACGTGGTAGTTCTGTGTGTGTACGTGTGTCTTTGTGTGTGAGCGGTAGTGTAGCGCGTTGCGCTATGAACCTGGCGACCCGGGTTCGATTCCCGCTCACGGCCAACACCAGTGACGATTATCTGAACCTGTACTGGGCCTCCCCTAGGTCGACTCAGCCTCAAATGCGTACCTGGGTGCGTAAACATCGCCACTGGGGAGACAAAGGCGGTCGAGCATGGTACTGGCCACCCACCCCCTCGTGTGCCGTTCCGGCCTTCATAGGTGCTCGCTAACAGCACTTGCCCCTACAGTATGTACAGGCTATACGGGGGATCTTTGTCTTTGTAGCGGTTAGAGCGCTGTGCTACGAACTCGTCCACCCGAGTTCGGTTCCCGCTCACGACCATCACAGGTGACGATTATTTGACCCGGTCTTGGGCCTTCCCTAGGTCGACTCAGCCTCAAATTAATACCTGGTGCGGTGTGTAAACATCGCCACTGGGGAGACAAAGGCGGTCGGGCGAGGTACTGGCCAACCCACCTCCTCGTGAACGGCCTTCATAGGTGCTCGCTAACAGCACTTGCCCCAACAGTATCCCATGGTTATACGGGGCGTCTTTGTCTTTGTTTTCCACGAGCCTCTTGCCTTAAGTGTATATAGATCTAGCACGCTGTCCATCTACAAGGCTACGTGAGTGTGTGGTTCTGTGTGTGTGTGTGGTTCTGTATGTGTGGCCTCAAGGTGCACATAGCCTGGCAGAAGCGTCATGGTGACATTACCGCCACTTAGTGACGAATGGCGGTTGTTGTGTTTAGATAATCGTCACTGGTGTTGGCCGTGAGCGGGAATCGAACCCGGATCGCCGGGTTCGTAGGGCAGCGCGTTAAACCGCTACACTACCGCATCCCCACTGAAAGCACGGTTGGTCTACGTACGGTGCGAAAGAAATTCAACGTACGCACAACATACGGGTTGTATTTTTTTTCTTTTCTTTTTGTTCGCCTTGTTCCAGAAGTCGCAAACGGGTTTTGATTCCTTACCCGTACCCGGCCGCACCAGGGTCGCAAATGGGTACCCGTTCCCTACCCGTACCCGTATCCTACCCGAAATGAGTGACAAACGGTGACTCACCAGTGACTCACGGCCTACCCGTACCCGTACCCGGCCGCACCAGGGTCGCAAACGGCTACCCGTACCCGTACCCGGCTGTCGGGAAACGCGCGGCTGTCGCGGGTTTTGTTCCCTCCCCCCCCCAGCGAATTGCCTCTCGTCGCTCGCACCCCCCCCCCCGCGTCTCCGTTATCGCCGCTTCCCTTCTTGCGTTTAAACGCGAGATCCAATCTCACGCTTGCTCGCCCCACCGCCACCACCGCCACCACTCTCACCCACCCACCCACCGACGCTGCGTCGCGTGCGCACGAACCGTTCATCTTCTTGGTTTTTTCGGTAAAGTCACGTAGAAGGGAAGTAATATATTATATTATTTTATTATGTTATTTTATTATGTTTTATTTTTATTATTTTATCATTTCCCTTCTACGTGACTTTACCGAAAAAACCAAGAAGATGAATCTCTGCAGTCACGAAAGCTTTAAATCGAAATTTCACGAACCGTTCGTGATGCTGCGTATTCATCACCGTATTCTGCACATTATAAGACGCGCTTAAGTTGTTGTTTTTTCCCACCAAACTCCCCTCCCCCTCCCCCGGTAACTGTCAAGCACAAGTTGTGGGTGAGGGGCGGGCGAGTGTCGTTTTATCACCCGGTAACGCGCGCGCGCGCGTGCGTGCGTGTGGGCGCGTGCACAGTAGGGGGCGCACAGTTGGTGGTGGTGCATCGGACCGCTCATCTCCATGAGGCCCCCATGCCACGGCACCTGCTGGGTCTGTGCCGTCACCTCCCTGTCGTTGAGCCTTCGACGACACCACTCCACGTGGCCTCGAAGTGCACGTGGCCTCGAAGTCCACGTGGCCTCGATGTGCACGTGGCCCGGCACAGGCGTCGTGGTGACGTCGCCTCGTGACGAATGGCACTTTACAGTTGGTATTGGGATGCCGTGCCGGCCTTCATAGGTGATTAACTAATCTTGTGACGACACTTGCCCCAAAACTTGGGTGAAGGCTATACGGGGGAGCTTTGTCTTTATAATCAAATTTGACACCGGGTATATGTATTTTTTTTAGTGGACTAAAACAGTCAATAACATTTGTGATATATATATTTTTTACAGGAATCCTTTAAATTGTGAATGACATCACGAATCTTGCTACACTTAACAGAACGTGAGCCCCCGAGATATCAAAGATGGCCGTCATTTTTACCAAGATGGCCGCCGGATTTCGTGGCGGCCATTTTTTATTTTTAGTCGACTGACGCTTAGAGGGTTTTTTTGTTGCTTATTAAGTGACGATGTTGTGGTGCTTGCATCACCATTTGAACGAATACCAACCAGTTATTTCCTCCACTATTGTGGGGGGAGGGGGTCATACTTTTATCTGGAGAGTCTTACACAATACTTTATCTTAAAGAAAAACGCATTTTAATCATCTTCTGACGCTGCCTTAAAATTTACAGGCAACGTTTCGGGCAATGGTCCTCCTTCAGAGCACATACAGTAATAGTACATTTTACGTGAAATTCGTTTATTAAATGTTCCACTGTTGGATGAAGGCCTCGCCAAATCCTCGCCTTGGGATCCATGGAGTACCTTGCACACGAACCGATTCCGTTGCTCCATCTCCGCAGGGAACGTGCTATTTGTGTGTGTGAGACGTGTTCACTCTCTCCTTTGGCTCACACTCCGTCTTTAGTCTCGACCACCATAAATGGAAATAAGTTAAGATAAAGCTCCCCCGCATAGTCATGCCAACTGTTGGGAAAAAGTGCTGTTAGCGGCACGGAGCAAAAATGGGTGATGTGAACAGAAACGCGTGGTCGCCTTTGTCTCCCCACTACGGATTTGTCTGTCTGGCCAGTGCGAATGTTTTATTAATATACAGTACCCGTTACTAATTTAACGCTGAGTCCACCTAGATCAGATTCTGATACCGCTCGGACTAATGTTTGTGGACGGAATTGAACCCAGGAGGCTGGGTTTATAGCGGAGCGCGTTAACCACAGTGCCACCGCTCCCCGGCCAACCGAAACACACACACACAAGGAGTGGGCGAGTGGGTGAGTGAGTGGGTGAGTGATTGGTTGAGTGAGTGGGTGAGTGAGTGAGTGAGTGATTGGGTGTGCGAGTGAGTCGGCCAGGAAATGGGTGAGTGATTCGGTGTGTGAGTGAGTGGGTGAGTGAACGGGTGAGTGGGTGAGTGAGTGATTTGGTGTGCGAGTGAGTGAGTGGGTGAGTAAATGGGTGAGTGATTCCGTGTGTGATTGAGTGGGTGAGAGAATGGGTGAGTGGGTGAGTGAGTGATTGGGTTTGCGAGTGAGTGAGTGGGTGAGTGAATGGGTGAGTGATTCCATGTGTGAGTGGGTGGGTGACAGAATGGGTGAGTGGATGAGTGAGTGATTGGGTTTGCGAGTGAGTGGGTGAGTGATTCCGTGTGTGAGTGAGTGGGTGATAGAATGGGTGAGTAAGTGATTGGGTGTGCGAGTGAGTGGGTGAGTGAATGGGTGAGTGGGTGAGTGAGTGATTTTGTGTGCGAGTGAGTGAGTGAGTGGGCGAGTGAATGGGTGAGTAATTCCGTGTGCGAGTGAGTGGGTGAGAGAATGGATGAGTGGATGAGTGAGTGATTGGGTTTGCGAGTGAGTGAGTGGGTGAGTGAATGGGTGAGTGATTCCGTGTGTGAGTGAGTGGGTGAGAGCATGGGTTAGTGGGTGAGTGAGTGATTGGGTGTGCGAGTGAGTGCGTGGGTGAGTGAATGGGTGAGTGATTCCGTGTGTTAGTGAGTGGGTGAGTGCATGGGTGAGTGAGTGATTCCGTGTGCGAGTGAGTGGGTGAGTGAATGGGTGAGTGGGTGAGTGAGTGATTCCGTGTGTGAGTGAGTGGGTGAGAGAATGGGTGAGTGAGTGATTGGGTGTGCGAGTGAGTGGGTGAGTGAGTGGGTGAGTGGATGAGTGAGTGATTGGGTGTGCGAGTGAGTGAGTGGGTGAGTGAATGGGTGAGTGATTCCGTGTGTGAGTGAGTGGGTGACAGAATGGGTGAGTGAGTGATTGGGTGTGCGAGTGAGTGGGTGAGTGAATGGGTGAGTGGGTGAGTGAGTGATTTTGTGTGCGAGTGAGTGAGTGAGTGGGGGAATGAATGGGTGAGTGATTCCGTGTGTGAGTGAGTGGGTGAGAGAATGGGTGAGTGGGTGAGTGAGTGATTTTGTGTGCGAGTGAGTGAGTGGGGGAGTAAATGGGTGAATGATTCCGTGTGTGAGTGAGTGGGTGACAGAATGGGTGAGTGAGTGATTGGGTGTGCGAGTGAGTGGGTGAGTGAGTGATTTTGTGTGCGGGTGAGTGAATGGGTGAGTGATTCCGTGTGCGAGTGAGTGGGTGAGTGAACGGGTGGGTTGTTGTGACCTGCAGTGTGTGATGGTTGAACTCGGCGTGGCCGAGACGACACAGTCAGTCTGCTAAGGCCGAATTCTCAGCATGGCTGGAGGAATCAATGAGTGACGCTTACGGGAATGGTAACCACGGTAGGAGCAGTAGCGATAGGAGAGTGGTAAGGGGGCGACTGACCGCCGATGACCCAGTGACTGCGAGTGAACGAGTGTATGTTTGTCGGGGTGAGTTTGTAGACTGTATGTTTTGGGCGGTGAGAATGTTCAAACACGAGTCCATTACCACTGCCTACGAGCAAGTCACGTGTGTCTTTACGCATGTCTGTCCTTGTGTGTGTACGCGGGGAGCGGTGGCGCAGTGGTTAGTCGGCTGAGCTATGAACGAGGCGCTCGGAGTTCGAATCCTGCTCGCGGCCAACACCAGTGACGAATATCTAAACCGGTCCTGGCCCTCTATCTAGGTCGACTCAGCCTCAAGTAAGTACCTGGTGCAGTGTGCAAACATCAGAGATTGGGGGGGGGGGCAGGGTGCAGTGCTGGGACACAGCCCTCGTGAGACCTGCTGACCTTAATAGGCGCTCGCTAACAGCACGTGCTCCCGCGGGGAGCGGTGGCGCAGTGGTTTGCGCACCGAGTTGGGATCCCATTATTCGCAGGAGACCGGAACACCCGGAGATAAACCCACGCGTTGCACCGTCTCTTGGTGGTGAACACCACTCTCTCTTACTGGTGAACACCACTCTCTCTTACTAGTGAACACCACTCTCTCTTGCTGGTGAACACTCTCTGTCTTACTGGTGAACACCACTCTCTCTTGCTGGTGAACACCACTCTCTCTTACTGGTGAACACCACTCTCTGTCTTACTGGTGAACACCACTCTCTCTTGCTGGTGAACACCACCCTCTCTTGGTGGTGAACACCATCCTCTCTTACTGGTGAACACCACTCTCTCTTACTGGTGAACACCACTCTCTCTTGCTGGTGAACACCACTCTCTCTTGCTGGTGAACACCACTCTCTCTTACTGGTGAACACCACTCTCTCTTGGTGGTGAACACCACTCTCTCTTACTGGTGAACACCACTCTCTCTTGGTGGTGAACACCACTCTCTCTTGCTGGTGAACACCACTTTCTCTTACTGGTGAACACCATTCTCTCTTGCTGGTGAACACCACTTTCTCTTACTGGTGAACACCACTCTCTCTTGCTGGTGAACACCACTCTCTCTTACTGGTGAACACCACTCTCTCTTACTGGTGAACACCACTGTATTTTACTGGTGAACACCACTCTCTCTTACTGGTGAACACGACTGTATTTTACTGGTGAACACCACTCTCTCTTACTGGTGAACACCGCTCTCTTTTACTGGTGAACACTCTCTCTTACTGGTGAACACCACTCTCTTTTACTGGTGAACACCACTCTCTCTTACTGGTGAACACTCTCTTTTACTGGTGAACACCACTCTCTTTTACTGGTGAACACTCTCTCTTACTGGTGAACACCACTGTCTCTTACTGGTGAACACCACTGTATTTTACTGGTGAACACCACTCTCTCTTACTGGTGAACACCACTGTATTTTACAGGTGAACACCACTCTCTTTTACTGGTGAACACTCTCTTTTACTGGTGAACACCACTCTCTTTTACTGGTGAACACTCTCTCTTACTGGTGAACACCACTGTCTCTTACTGGTGAACACCACTGTATTTTACTGGTGAACACCACTCTCTCTTACTGGTGAACACCACTGTATTTTACTGGTGAACACCACTCTCTTTTACTGGTGAACACTCTCTCTTACTGGTGAACACCACTCTCTCTTGCTGGTGAAAACCACTCTCTCTCTCTTACTGGTGAACACCACTCTCTCTTGGTGGTGAACACCACTCTCTCTTACTGGTGAACACCACCTCTTACTGGTGAACACCACTGTATTTTACTGGTGAACACTCTCTCTCTTACTGGTGAACACCACCTCTTACTGGTGAACACCACTGTATTTTTCTGGTGAACACTCTCTCTTACTGGTGAACACTCTCTCTTACTGGTGAACACTCTCTCTTACTGGTGAACACCACTCTCTTTTACTGGTGAACACCACCTCTTACTGGTGAACACCACTGTATTTTACTGGTGAACACTCTCTCTTACTGGTGAACACTCTCTCTTACTGGTGAACACTCTCTCTTACTGGTGAACACCACTGTCTCTTACTGGTGAACAACACTCTCTCTTACTGGTGAACACCACTGTATTTTACTGGTGAACACCACTCTCTCTTACTGGTGAACACCACTGTATTTTACTGGTGAACACCACTCTCTTTTACTGGTGAACACTCTCTCTTACTGGTGAACACCACTCTCTCTTACTGGTGAACACCACTCTCTCTTGCTGGTGAACACCACCTCTTACTGGTGAACACCACTCTCTTTTACTGGTGAACACCACTCTCTCTTACTGGTGAACACCACTCTCTCTTGGTGGTGAACACCACACTCTCTTACTGGTGAACACCACCTCTTACTGGTGAACACCACTCTCTTTTACTGGTGAACACCACTCTCTTACTGGTGAACACCACTCTCTCTTGGTGGTGAACACCACTCTCTCTTACTGGTGAACACCACCTCTTACTGGTGAACACCACTGTATTTTACTGGTGAACACTCTCTCTTACTGGTGAACACCACTGTATTTTACTGGTGAACACTCTCTCTTACTGGTGAACACTCTCTCTTACTGGTGAACACTCTCTCTTACTGGTGAACACCACTCTCTCTTACTGGTGAACACCACCTCTTACTGGTGAACACCACTGTATTTTACTGGTGAACACTCTCTCTTACTGGTGAACACCAATCTTGCTGGTGAACACCACTCTTGCTGGTGAACACCACCTCTTACTGGTGAACACCACTCTCTCTTGCTGGTGAACACCACTCTCTCTTGCTGGTGAACACCACTCTCTCTTGCTGGTGAACACCACTCTCTTGCTGGTGAACACCACTCTCTCTTACTGGTGAACACCACTCTCTCTTGGTGGTGAACACCACTCTCTCTTACTGGTGAACACCACTCTCTCTTGGTGGTGAACACCACTCTCTCTTACTGGTGAACACCACTCTTGCTGGTGAACACCACTCTCTCTTGCTGGTGAACACCACTCTCTCTTGGTGGTGAACACCACTCTCTCTTGCTGGTGAACACCACTCTCTCTTGCTGGTGAACACCACTTTCTCTTACTGGTGAACACCACTCTCTCTTGCTGGTGAACACCACTTTCTCTTACTGGTGAACACCACTCTCTCTTGCTGGTGAACACCACTTTCTCTTGCTGGTGAACACCACTTTCTCTTACTGGTGAACACAACTCTCTCTTACTGGTGAACACCACTCTCTCTTGCTGGTGAACACCACTCTCTCTTGCTGGTGAACACCACTCTCTCTTACTGGTGAACACCACTCTCTCTTGCTGGTGAACACCACTCTCTCTTACTGGTGAACACCACTCTCTCTTACTGGTGAACACCACTGTATTTTACTGGTGAACACCACTCTCTCTTACTGGTGAACACCACTGTATTTTACTGGTGAGCACCACTCTCTCTTACTGGTGAACACCACTCTCTTTTACTGGTGAACACTCTCTCTTACTGGTGAGCACCACTCTCTTTTACTGGTGAACACCACTCTCTCTTACTGGTGAACACTCTCTTTTACTGGTGAACACCACTCTCTTTTACTGGTGAACACTCTCTCTTACTGGTGAACACCACTGTCTCTTACTGGTGAACACCACTGTATTTTACTGGTGAACACCACTCTCTCTTACTGGTGAACACCACTGTATTTTACTGGTGAACACCACTCTCTTTTACTGGTGAACACCACTCTCTCTTACTGGTGAACACTCTCTTTTACTGGTGAACACCACTCTCTTTTACTGGTGAACACTCTCTCTTACTGGTGAACACCACTGTCTCTTACTGGTGAACACCACTGTATTTTACTGGTGAACACCACTCTCTCTTACTGGTGAACACCACTGTATTTTACTGGTGAACACCACTCTCTTTTACTGGTGAACACTCTCTCTTACTGGTGAACACCACTCTCTCTTGCTGGTGAAAACCACTCTCTCTCTCTTACTGGTGAACACCACTCTCTCTTGGTGGTGAACACCACTCTCTTACTGGTGAACACCACCTCTTACTGGTGAACACCACTGTATTTTACTGGTGAACACTCTCTCTTACTGGTGAACACCACCTCTTACTGGTGAACACCACTGTATTTTTCTGGTGAACACTCTCTCTTACTGGTGAACACTCTCTCTTACTGGTGAACACTCTCTCTTACTGGTGAACACCACTCTCTCTTACTGGTGAACACCACTCTCTCTTGGTGGTGAACACCACTCTCTCTTACTGGTGAACACCACCTCTTACTGGTGAACACCACTGTATTTTCCTGGTGAACACTCTCTCTTACTGGTGAACACCACCTCTTACTGGTGAACACCACTGTATTTTACTGGTGAACACTCTCTCTTACTGGTGAACACTCTCTCTTACTGGTGAACACTCTCTCTTACTGGTGAACACCACTCTCTCTTACTGGTGAACACCACCTCTTGCTGGTGAACACCACTGTATTTTACTGGTGAACACTCTCTCTTACTGGTGAACACCACTCTTACTGGTGAACACCACTCTTGCTGGTGAACACCACCTCTTACTGGTGAACACCACTGTATTTTACTGGTGAACACTCTCTCTTACTGGTGAACACTCTCTCTTACTGGTGAACACCACTCTCTCTCTCTCTCTTGGCCTATCGACTCACTGTGGCGCTCCCACCTCGTAGCTCGCCACCGCTGTGTGGTCACGTGGTGGTGGGGGGGGTCCGGGTGGGGTCGTGGGGTCACCCCGGAGCCGTGGAACGAGGTCGTCGTTTTCACTGCCGCGCCGGGAGGTCGTCGTCGTCGTCCACGGCGAGTCTCCGCGCGCTCGCCGATTTGCGGAGCGGAAAATAATCATGAGTTGCCCGGTACAAATCATCTCCGAAGGTATTATAATTTATCTGTGTGTGTGTGTTGAAACTAAAAATGTGACCTTGGGTCGTCATGACATTGGTGTGAATAACCGTGGTGATGATGATGGTGGTGGTGATGTATCGGAGGTGATGATGATGGTGGTGATGTATCGGAGGTGATGATGATAGTGGTGATGTATCGGAGGTGATGATGATGGTGGTGATGTATCGGAGGTGATGATGATGGTGGTGATCTATCGGAGGTGATGATGATGGTGGTGGTGATGTATCGGATGTGATGATGATGATGGTGGTGATGTATCGGAGGTGATGATGATGGTGGTGATGATGTATCGGAGGGGCCGTTGTACGAGTTCGACTCCGGCTAACTCGCTTCGCCTCATTATATTGTTGTTATTGCCGCTGTCCCGATGATGAGCGCGTGTGTGAGTGTGCTTGTTGTGTGGGGAGCTGTGGGAGACAAAGGCGGCCGGGCGTGGTGTTGGCCACCCACCCCCTCGTGTGCCGTGCCGGCCTTCGCAGGTGCTCATTAACAGCACTTGCCCCAACAGTCTGTTCAGGCTATACGGGGGAGCTTTGTCTTTGGAGCGGTGGTGCAATGGTTAGCGCGCTTGCGCTACGAACGCGGCCCACCCGATTTAGCGATTCCCGTTAACGAACAACAACAAGCGGAGATTATTTGAGCCGGTTACCCAGCCTCGCACGAGTACCCGGTGCGGTGTGCGAATCGTCGGCACTGGGGGAGACAAAGGCGGCCGGGCGTGGTGCCGGCCACCCACCCCCTCGTGTGCCATGCCGGCCTTCGCAGGTACTGCTCGCTAGCAGCACTTTGCCCCAACAGTCGTCAATAATAAAAAGAAACAAAAAGGAAGAAAAAAATGAGATTAAAAAGAGCTGAGAGCGAAAAAAAAAGTTAAAAAAAATACGAAATGATGAACGAAGTAAAGTGCCGACTACACCGAGCATCTTCTTGTTTCCACTGATCGTAAAAAAAAAACAGTCTGTTAAGTTCACGTGGTGGGGAGGGACCTTTGCTTTGCTGTGATGTGCCGATGAGATGTGAATGCTATTGTCGTTCCGTTTTTCATTCAGCCTACTCCTTCCCACCACCGTAGGTGACACACAGAGAGAGATTAAAACTGTACCTCTGGGAGAGTGGTGTTAGCGAGCACCTATTAAGGCCGGCACGGCGGGGTCAGTCAGGACCACGTCCGAGCTTGGTCTCCCCAAGGGCTGAGTCGACCTAGGGCACAGCCACGCCCGACGGCACATATCAATCTCCCACTGGACGTTCGTGGCTGGTGATCTGGAGTCGAACTCGGCCCCGCTGGATTCGTGAGTCGGGATCGGAGACACAAAGACAAAGATCCCCCGTGTAGCCTGGTCACACTGTTGGGGCAAGTGCTGTTAGTCAGCACCTGGTGATGCGGCTGGCGCCACGACCGGCCGCTTTTGTCTCTCTAGTTAAGTTGTCTATTAAGCCACACCGCACCAGATACTCATTTCAGGCTGAGTCGACCTAGGTGGAGGAGGGTAGGGGAAGACGCTCCGAGACCGGTTTTAAATATCATTTGGTTGTTTGGGCAGTGAACGGGAATCGAACTTGGCGGGTTGGACTCCGCTGCCCACAACACTCGGGGGGGGGGGGGGGGGGAGACACACAGAGCACAGGCAGAGAGAGACAGACGGAGAGAGACACAGACGGAGAGAGACAGACGGAGAGAGACAGACAGAGAGAGACAGACGGAGAGAGACACAGACTGAGAGAGACAGACGGAGAGAGACACAGGCGGAGAGAGAGACAGACGGAGAGAGAGACACAGGCGGAGAGAGAGACAGACAGAGAGAGACACCGACGGAGAGAGACAGGCGGAGAGAGACACAGACAGAGAGAGACACAGACGGAGAGAGGGACACAGGCGGAGAGAGGAAAGAGAAAAATGTTTCAAATGTTTTTTTGTTCGCGTGTATAAAATGTATCGGCTGTAAAAAAAAAATAGCTGTTCCATTATTCTCCGGCTGACACCATATATTGCTTTTCCTTGGGAGCTCCAGATAGCATCGCGAGCGGACAGTAGTTGGATAGAGGGAGGGGGGAGGGAGACAGGGGAGAGAGATGGCGAGAGAAAGAGAGAGCTAAAGGAGAGAGAGGGGGGGGGGGTGCTAGCTAGATGGAGAGAGAGAGTGGTGGGATGGGTGGTTGGGAGAGAGAAACGCGCACGTACACACGTACAGGGGGAGCGGGAGAGATGGGGGGGGGGAGGGAAATAATTCTGGAGATATTGGGGAGAGAAAGCGGAAGAGAGAGAGAGAAGTAGGGGAGAGATGATGGGGAGAGGATTTACAAAAAAAACGAAATGATGAACGAAGCAAAGTGCCGACTACACCGAGCGTCTTCTTGTTTCCTCTGATCGTAAAAAAAAAGAGAGAGAAAGATATGGGAGCGAGAGACCTGGAGATATGGGGAGAGAGAGAAGGGCTGCGTGCAGAACGAGAGAGTGAGCGAGAGAGTGAGCGAGAGAGTGAGCGAGAGAGTGAGCGAGAGGTGGGGGGTTTTACATAAAGCTAGGTTTAAAATTTTAAATTAAAAAAAAATTACAAAATGATGAACGAAGCAAAGTGGCGACTACACCGAGCATCTTCTTGTTTCCACTGATCGTAAAAAAAAAAACGAGAGAGAGAATGAGTGGGAGAGATGTGAGAAAGTAAGACGGCGGGAGAGATGGGTGTGAGAGAGAGAGCGAAAGAGAGAGCGAGCGAGCGAGCGGGAGAGATGGGGTCGGGAGGTAGGGAGGGAGGGAGCGAGCGAGCCGCAGTGAGAGAGAGAGAGACGCGTGCTTGGTGCGTGTAATGAATTGGAGCCCTTATCTTAGCGGCGCACGGGCCTCACGCTCGCTCAGAGGCGATTAACAAAGAAGAGCGAGGCCTCTGAAAAATTGGCTGGCGAGAAGCGGGGCCCTTATCTCTTCCCCGCAGATTATCGCTGCTGCTGCTGCCTCAACCACCCCCCACCACAACCACCCCATCGCCACCACTACCGCCACCACCACCACCACCACTCCCATCACCTACCCCGCCCCATCGCCACCACCCAGCACAACCACCATTCATTCAATCGTCATCTTCATCACCATCAACACCGTCATCAACACCATCATCACTATCATTACCACCACCATCATCACGATCATCATCATCACCATCATCATCACCATCATCACGATCATCATCATCACCATCATCATCACCATCATCACCATCTTCATCACCATCAACACCGTCATTATCACCATAACTATTGAATTATCATCACCGCCACCATCAACACTACCGTTTAATTATCATTACCGTCATCACCATCGCTATTCAATTACCATCATCATCATCACCACCGTAAACAATACCATTCAATCATGACCATTACCATTGAATAATTATCACCGTCACCGCCATCAACTCACCACCATTCAATCATCCCCATCAAAATGTATTGATCATCTACACCACCATTCAATCATCACCATCAACATGTATTCATCATCATCAACGACCATTCAATCATCACCATCATTCACACTGTCATTTAGTCATCTTTATCATAAGGTAGCTAAGTCACCATCACACTATCTCAATTATTATCATCATCATCACCACCCATCTCCACCACACTATCTCAATCGTCATCAGCAGGGCACCATCACTACCCTAGTCATCTCTACCACACCATCATCATCATCACCATCATCACCACACTATCTCAATAATAACCATCATCACCAGGGCACCATCACTACCCTAGTCATCTCTACCACACCATCATCATCACCAGGGTACCATCATCACCACACTATCTCAATAATAACCATCATCACAAGGGCACCATCACTACCCCACCCATCACCACCACACTATCTCAATCATCATCACCAACATCATCATCACCAGGGCATCATCACTACACCAGCCATCACCACCACACTATCTCAATCATCATCATCATCATCACCATCATCATCACCAGGGTACCATCACTACCCTAGCCATCACCACCACACTATCTCAATCATCATCACCATCATCACCATCATCATCACCGGGGTACCATCACCACCACACTATCTCAATCATCATCATCATCACCATCATCACCACCAGGGCAGATTCGCACCCTCGCTCCCCGCCGTGACAAACGGCGAGAAGAAATCCTCTGAGCGATTTGTAAATGAAAGCTCAGGGAATGTTGCATTGCAGCGTCGGTACAAAGACTGAAGTCCCCCGTATAGGCATGAAGGACGGGGCGGGCCAAGTGCTGTTGACGAGCACCTGTCAAGGCCCGGCACAGCGCTTAACACCGCGCCGCCTTTGTCTCCCTGGTGACGCGCAATCACGTGTTCGTTTTAAGGCTGAGTGGACTTAGGGTATGGACCGGTTCAGTTGATAGCCGCCGATGGGGAAACGCGCTCGAGTCGTCGGGTTCGTAGCGCAGTGCGCTAACCACTGCGCCACCGTTCTCCACGTGGTACAAAAGACAAAGACCACCCGTGTAGCCGTCACAGACTGCTGGTGCAAGTGCTGTTAGCGAGCAGCACCTATGAAGACCGGCACCACCCCCGGCCGCCTTTGTCTTCCTCGTGGCGACATGTACACATGGCACCCAGGTACCCGTTTGAGGCTGAGTCGACCTAGGGGAAACCCAGGACCGGTTCAGATAATCGTCACCGGTGTTGGCCGTGAGCGGGAATCGAACTCGGTTCGCCAGGTTCGTAGCGCAGCGCGCTAACTTATATGCATACATAGACGCAGAAACATGTACACTCGCAAATACAGATATACATACACACAAAATAAGCACTACACATATGCCCATATAGAAACATTAGTTTTCGCGTTTGTATACACACATTTACTTACATATACATGAATGCACACGCATATATACTCAATACACAGACAGCACACACATACACAAATATGTACAGAGTCACAATCACGTACATAAAATAAGCGTATATATACCCAATACATATACGCAAGTACGCATGCACACAAACACACCCACGCTTACACGCGCGCGCGCGTGTGCGTGTGTGTGTGCCACTGATTATTATTCATATTATCGAGGCTATTTAACTCGATTCAGTGCGTGACACTTCACCGGTTAAGTGCTCACCAATCAATTAAAAAGAGTCAGAAATTACACGACTGTGTAACGGTGTGTGGTGCGTCACTACACTGTTATAGAACGTTCTGTCGAACTGTTGAAGAGAAAGGCCCCTTGCCAGTAGCATCTGGCAGCTGGCGGGCGTTGATTCAAAGCGCGAGGCCGACTCTGCCGATGATCAACTACGAATGTCGAAACCGGCCCGGCTTAAGAGTTTTGTTCGGGCTGAAGCAATGCTGCTGAACTGTCACTCTGCAATGCTCACTTTTGTTGTTTTTGAAACGCATGCGTAAAGTCTGCTTGGTTTTTCTTATTAATTCTTAAGCAGAAGGGAAAAAAATATGGCCTGTATTTAGCTTTTTAATATTAATTCTTAAGAAGAAAAAGGCGATAAAATACGTCCTGGATTCTACTTATTTTGTTCTATGAATTCTTAAGAAGAAAAAGGGAAGAAAATACGTCCTGGATTCTACTTATTTTGTTCTATTAATTCTTAAGAAGCAAAAGGAAAAAAAATACGGCCTGGATTTTATTATTTTGGGCTTCATCTGCAGTCGGGCCTGCTAAATGATGTGGTTGGTTGGGCAATTCCATTGTATACTAAGCTATTTATCTAAACATTTTTTTCTTCAGTTTATCACGTAAGGCCCACTGAGCGATTTAGGTGTTTTTCACAAGCGAACTGGACACAAATCATAGCTTAACGTAGTGGTTTATCATCATGTAGACATTTATATCAGCAGCCCAATACTGTAAACGCGTGATGTTGAATCTAAATGTGCAGGGAAAAACTCGGAGGAACCGGGGAAAAATCCACGCGACCACGGGGAGAGAGACACGCGGACTCCAAATATACAGCAGCAGGCGTCAGGGTCGGGATCGAACCCACAACCTCCTGTACACCAGGCGAGGTAGTCAACATCTCCTAGCCACCGTGGTGATGATGGGAGAGAGAGACTCAAACTCCAAATATACAGCAGCAGGCGTCAGGGTCGGGATCGAACCCACAACCTCCTGTACACCAGGCGAGGTAGTCAACATCTCCTAGCCACCGTGACAACCATCATTGGGGAGGCATCAGTGTTGGCTCTGGCTCAGTGGAAGCCTCAAGCACATTTTATTATTTTTCTGGGAGAGGGGTGGTGGGTGGGGGGAGGGGCACAATTTAAATTCATAAATTACCCGGCGAGATGACAGAAGAAGATGTAGACAATAGAGAGGGAGATGCAGGGAGATTGTTAGGAATGCGAGGGGGGAAATATTGAGAGATTTAGACTAGCGAGCAGAGATGTAGTAAGAAATGTAGTGGGAAATAACAGAGATGTAGTAAGAAATGAGAGAGAGATGTAGGCAAGAGAGATGTAGTGAGATGGAGTAAGAAGCGAGCTGCAGACAAGATCGAGATAAAACTTGGACTTAAAGCTTTCGTGACTGCAGGAATTCATATTCTTGGGTTCTTTCGGTAAAGTCACGTAGGTAGGTTCAAAGAAAATAACCAAAAACGACGACGTTTCGATCGCAATCCAAGAATATAAGATCGAGATAGATGAGAAAGAAATGAAATTTTTTTTGTGTTCATTTGACGGTTTACGCTGATCACGATTTGAATTCCAGCCTATAGTTGGTGGGATTTGTTTTGTATATTGTTTGATAAATCTGGGGTGGGTGGGGGGTGTGTGTAAGCTACTTGGGTGCGGATGGGGGGAGGCTCCTGATACCTGTGGTGAGTGCGTAGGCGATGCAGACAGCCGGGGCATCGGGCAGTCGTCGTCTCAGTCGACTCACGGCACCCGGGGCCCTGTCCCCTTGACCTCCTGCCGACATCTTCTTGGTTCTGTCGGTAAAGTCACGTAGAATGGAAATAATAAAATGATAAAAAATAAAACATAATAAAATAATTCTCACGACGTTTCGGCCACAACGCAAGCAGCCGTCCGTCAGGTGGACAGAGTCTTATCGACAGACCTGCTCTCCACCTGAGGACGGCTGCTTGCGTTGTGACCGAAACGTCGTGAGAATTATTTGATTATGTTTTATTTTTTATTATTTTATTATTTCCCTTCTATGTGACTTTACCGAAATAACCAAGAAGATGAATCCCTGCAGTCACGAAAGCTTTAAATCGAAACTCCTGCCGACACTTCCCGTGTGGCCTTTAAGTGCACACAGCCTGACACAAGCGCTGTGGTCACGTTACCGCCACTGAGCGGCCGGTTGTTGTTGTTGGTGGTGTGGTGTTGGTGTGGGTGTTGAGTCAATGGTTGTGCCATGCGAGTGTAGATAAGAGGGAGTGTGGCACGCCAAAACAGCCGCAAGTGCTGCTTTTAACCCTTGGAACCCGCAGAACGATGTGGGTGTCGAACCCGGGTGGCGAGACTGTGGGGTCAGTCACTCAATCAGCCACTACCCCCACCCCCCTCCACTCCACTCACTCGCTCGCTCACCAGCAAAGTAACGCACTCACCAGAAAAGCACTCATCCAGTTGATAAGCTCACCCATTCACCAATAAATGAATACATTCATTGACTCGCTAGGAGAACGACTCACCCACAAAGCCACTCAACAATAAATCAATTCACCAACCCAACTCACTCAGCAACATGTCCACTCACTCACAGGAAGATCAACTCACTAGCTAATACATTTAGTAGCCAACTCGCTCACGCACATACGAGCAGATCACTCACTCAATAAACGCAATATGACCTTACACATTCGACAGAACACCAACTCACTCACTCATCCACAAATCAACCCACTCATCTGCCTGCCAATCAACAAGTAACACGATCACCCAACACCAGTTTAGCGCACACTCACTCACTCGATCACCAAGCTACAAGCCGAGATGATCGGCCACTCGCCCAGCAGAAATACAACTTCGCAAAGACCACCGGGAAAAAAATCGCTCACTCACTCACTCACCCATTACCAGAAGCCCAACCATTCACCCACCACAAACACTGCCACTCACCCGTTCGCTGGCCCCATGAACAGTCAACCATTCACTGCATGCACTCACTCGCCCACACATCAACTCGCTTTCTCATTCATCACTGACTTACTCAGCCACGAGTAAAATGAGCACTCACGCTCAAAATAAAGACGATATCCCCCGTATATTCTTTGGTTCTTTTCGGTTAAGTCACGTCTAAAAATAAAATAATAAATTAAAATAAAATAACATATTGCGACGTTTCGATTGCAACACAAGCAATCATCATCAGGCATAAAAGAAATAGCAACAAAAATCTAACTAGAAAAAACTATAGACAGACATACAAGCAGACAGACATCACAACGGCACACAGAGAGAGGAGCAAGCTGACACCGTACGTGGCTTAACCGAAAAGAACCAAAGAATAATTCCTGCAGTCACGAAAGCTCCTAAATTAAGATCCCCCGTATAGCCTTAACAGACTGTTGGGGCAAGTGCTGTTGGTGAGCACCTATGAAGGCCGGAACCGTACACGAGACAGTGGAACACCAAAACCACCTTTGCCTTCCCAGTAGCGATGCTACACGCTCCATCATGTACTCATTTGTGGCTGAGTCGACCTAGGGGATGCCCAGAAGCTGCGCTACGAACCCGGCGACGCGAGTTCGATTCCCGCTCACGGCCAACACCGGTGACGATTATCTGAGCCGGTCCTGGGCCTCCCCCTAGGTCTACTCAGCCTCAAATGAGTACCTGGTGCGGTGTGTAAACATCGCCACTGGGGAGACAAAGGCGGCCGGGCGTGGTGCTGGCCACCCACCCCCTCGTGTGCCGTTCCGGCCTTCAAAGGTGCTCGCAAACAGCACTTGCCCCAACAGTCTGTAAAGGCTACACGGGGGCCTTTGTTTGTTTGTTTGTATACATGTTGAACTTCTTTCGCACCGTACCTACGTAGCCAACCATTCTCATCCGGGGGTAGCCGTGAGTGTTAAGAGTTGGTGTGACGATTATTATTTTTTTTAAAATAACAAATCCGAGATCACAGATATTCGCGTAACTTCACGTGCTGCGCGACCACGTGACAGTGTCTGACGCCTCCCCCCCGCCCCCCCCCCCACATTGAAATGTGCGCATTTGTTAGCTGGTGTGTGTGGAACTTCTTTCGCACCGTACGTAACTTACCGTGCTAATCGGAGATGCGCGACGGGGCGTGGAGGGGGTGGGGGGGGGAGTTGGCCAACAAACTAAACACAAAACGCAGTTTTACAGACGTGAGAAACACTGTGGTGTGTGACTAAAATGTAAATCTGTCGCGTCGGAGGCGATTTCCTCCATGGCTCCACATCCCCCACCAGGCCACCCACCCCCAGTGCGCCCCCCCCCCCCCCCCCACGATCAGCGACTGGCCGCCACCAAAAGACAAAGATCCCCCGTGTAGCCTCGACAGACCTTTGGAGCACCTATGGAGGCTGGCACAGCACACGAAGGGTCCGGTGGCCAGAACCACGCCTGGCCGCCTTTGTCTCCCCAGTGGCGATGTTTTGCACACCGCACCAGGTACTCATTGGAGGCTGAGTCGACCTATGGGGAGGCCCCAGACAGGTTCCGATAATCGTCACCGATGGTGGCCGTGAGAAGGAATCGAACTCGGGTCCCACTGGTTCGTAACGCAACGCGCTAACCGCTGCGCCACCGCTCCCTACTCCCCCACCCCCCCGGGTCCGCCACCGGCCACCACCATCACCACCATCACCACCACCATCACCACCACCATCACCGCCACCACCACCACCACCATCACCACCATCACCACCATCACCATCAACACCACCACCATCACCGCCACCACCATCACCACCACCATCACCACCACCACCATCACCACCACCATCACCACCACCATCACCGCCACCACCATCACCACCACCATCACCACCACCATCACCACCACCACCATCACCGCCATCACCACCACCATCACCATCATCACCACCACCACCATCACCACCACCATCACCACCATCACCACCACCATCACCACCATCACCACCACCATCACCACCACCATCATCACCACCACCACCACCATCACCACCACCACCACCACCATCACCACCACCACCACCTCCACGAGCAGCACAAACTTGCCCAAGGGAACGGCCACTGCTGCGCCCGTTTGATAACATCCCCGTGGGTCACTATCGACCCTGCGGGGTCTGAGGGTTGCGTGTCCCGAGTCACGCCACGCGCCGCACCCACGCGCACCCGCTACTAACCACTGAGACACCACCACCACCACCAACCACCACAACCACCACCACCACCAACCACCACCAAGCAGCAGGGCACGCCCGGCACCCTCTCACAAAGACAAAGGGTCCCCCAATCCGCCTCCCTCCGGTCGAGCGGACCTTTCAGAGCCGATATACTTAGGTTTTTTTCGGTAAAGTCAAGTAGGTAAAAAATTTAAATTAATAAAAGTAAAATAAAAATAAAATAAAAATCACGACGTTTCGGAGGCAACACAAGCTTCCGTCTTCAGGTGGAACCGGAATTGGAATTTTACTGGAATTTTAATTTTAATTTTTTACCTACGTGACTTTACCGAAAAAAACTTAAGAATATGAATCCTTGCAGTCACGAAAGCTTCAAATCTAGAATTTCAGAGCCGAGTGCTCTCAAGATTGACGACTCGTTTGCTTTGCAAGCTGCTTGCTGGGTTCGGCTGGTTGTCCTTCTCCCGACGCGCCTCCGATTAGCACGGAGCCAACCGTACGTTGGCGGCATGCGGTGCGAAAGAAGTTCAGCAAAGGGTACATGCAGAGCGGGTTAGCGCCGAATGAAGGCTGACACCACACCCCGGACCCGCCTTTGTCTCCAAACTGGCGATGTTGTTTACGCGCAGAGAACTTCATTTTGGGGAGGTCCAACACCGGTTCGGATAATAATCCTCACCCGCGTTGGTTGGGCCGTGAGCGGGAATCGAATACACACCACCACACACACACCACACACACCACCACACACACCACACACATACACCACACACACACACCACCACACACCACCACCACACACACACCACCACACACACACCACCACATAAACACCACCACACACACACCATCACACAACACCACACACACCACACCCTCCACACACACACACCACACACACACACACCACACACACACCACCACACACAAATATAAAGATAAAGATCCCCCGTATAGCCTTAACAGACTGTAGGGGCAAGTGCTGTTAGCGAGCACCTATGAAGGCCGGAACGGTACACGAGGGGGTGGGTGGCCAGCACCACGCCCGACCGCCTTTGTCTCCCCAGTGGCGATGTTTACGCACCACACCAGGTACTCATTTCACACACACCACCAACAACAACACGCGCAGTTCCTGGTCGTTGTTGTTGTCGTTTGCGGAGAATGATTACGAGTCAAAGTCAGGATTATAATTTTTATTTATACTGGAGAAATCCGATGAGCTATGAAGCTTTTTGCAAGATAGAGACACGGGAAAGCAAGTCGCGGACATATATAGACACAATGTTCGATCAATTACACTGGTCAACAAAAAAAACATTTTTTTCTGGCCTGGACTTTTGCAGCTGTTTTAGACTAATTTCAGGGTGCCGATTCCAAATCTGATCTCAGATTGGCTCTATCACATCATTTTTATGCAATCGGCATACCCCATTTTCATTGATTTTACCCGAAATTTACTCTGTCACTTATGATTGCAAGTTGTTGCGAGTCAGTGGCTGCTTTAGTGTTAAAATATAGTGCTGTGTTTTTAGGATAGTGTGTATATAATATAATTTTATGTAGATATCCACATTTATTTAATATTTTTCTTCTGCAGTTTTTATTGAAAAGGCAATATTTCATATCTCAAAAACCTGATCTGATGGACAAAAACTGACGCCAGATTTGGAATCAGCACCCCAAAATGACCTTAAACCCGTTGGAATACCTTATGCCAGAAAAAAAGTTTGTTGACCAGTGTAATAGCAGCGCAAATAGCACAAGTTGCGCACATTCACTGCCTACAGGACCGAGTGCCCGACGCAACCTCTCGAACCTCGCTCCGCCCGTTGCCCGAACCACGTGGAGATCTCTCCACAGCTCTGCCCAGGAGTTACTCTCGACACCGAGAGAGTCACGAACGCGATCGCCCGCAGGATGTTTCTCTGTTTTATCGCCCCCTCCACCACCTGGAACGCCACCCCCCGCCCCCCCCCCCTCCCGACTCTTTACCCGCCTTTAAGCGCTATATTTCGATTTAAAGCTTTCGTGACTGCAGGGATTCATCTTCTTGGTTCTTTCGGTAAAGTCACGTAGAAGGGAAATAATAAAATAATAAAAATAAAACACAATAAGATTTAAAAAAATAAAGTCACATAGGAAGGAAATAATAAAATAATTAAAATTAAACTAAAGACAACAGGTCTGTCGGAAAGACAGTCTCTTCCCGACAAGACCTGTTCTTCACCTGAGGACGGCTGCTTGCGTTGTGGCCGAAACGTCGTGAGAATTATTTTATTATGTTTTATTTTTATTATTTTATTATTTCCCTTCTACGTGACTTTACCGAAAGAACCAAGAAGATGTAAGCGCTATCTCAAAACACAACAATTTTTTTTTCATCTTTTGCCTTTTACTTGAGAGGATGTCTCTGAGCTGGGCTCCGGGCCTCAGGGTGGCTGCTGTCGGGCGAGTGAAGTTGTTGCGTGTTAGAAATGATCAGCATCATTGTTATTTCTTGACGTAAAGCTTTCGCGACTGCTGGAATTCATTTTACTTGGATCTTTCGGTAAAGCCATGTCGATTGAAAAAAATAATAATAAAAATAATAACAATATCACGACGTTTCGATCGCAACACAAGCAATCATCATCAGGTGAAAAAATATTTTTTTCCTGCCTCAGCAACTCTTCCGCTATATATATTTTTCGTGATATTGTTATTTTTTTTATTTTTTTCTATCTTTACCGAAAGACCCAAAGAATCATTGTTATTGCTGTTCCAAATGCAAGCTTGGGGCAAGGCAGCAAAAATAACGACAACAACTGTCCCAGACCACAGCGAGACAACAACAACAACAACAACCCAGAGTCCCTCGTTCAAATTGGACGTCATTTTATTCCACACGCTGCCACCGGAGTGGTATACAGCAGAGGTGGGACACTAAACTACGTTTGAACATTCTGTGTCCTAAGCGTTCTATTTGTCACCGTCACAATCCTGGTGCTCGTGACGGCGATAGGGCCGCGGCTGCTGATTGGTCCATGACGGGTGGCGTCACGTGCCTCTATCTCGCACACAATCATTAACATGGCGTCTGTTTGATACAACAAAACACGTACACACTATCTATCGACGGACAAACACGCATTACAGAACGTTGGGCTATCGCTTAACACGTAGCAGGCTTTCGCGACCAATGTCATCCATAATAGAGTTGTTTTTTGGGTTAGATCGCACGTTCTGTGTACGTAACAACTCTTATGAAAAGGCTGTGTCGGGTGGTGGCGGGTTTAACGATACATTTAAATATTTACGCGATCTAACTAAAAAAAATCTTATGGGCTATCGCTGTTAGCGAGCATCTATCATTAAGGCCAACAGGGTGGCAGTGTGGCCACACCCACGCCCGGCCGCCTTTGTCTCCCCCACTACCTGGCGATTATACTACACGTGGCACAGGGTACTCACTTAAGGCTGAGTCGACCTGCCTACTTACAGAACCCATTGGGATGTCTCCGCCAGTGATGTTGGCTGTGAGCTGGAATCGTGATGAGGTCGTGCGAGTTCTAACCGCAGTGCTACGTAACCAACCGCCGCTCTCCACGCACAGCACGGGTCACGTGAAAGCTAAACTCAGTGACGTCACAAATCAGACAAAATGGACGCTCACTGCACGTGGTGTGCGTAGTGGCGTAGTGACGACATTATCAGCTCAATATTTGATGTTTCTCGGGTGGTTGCCCCCGGGCTATTCTATACTGCGGCTCCGCTTGCCCTCACCACATCGCCGTTGCGCTCACGGTCTCGAACATTTAACGCTGTAGCGGTGCTCCGGCTTGAGGCGTGTCTAATGAAACGTATCCCATAAACAAAGTTCTGCATCCAACGTTCAATTTTTTACTCACGTTACTCTCACTCGACAGCAAATTGTTTTCAAAGGAAAAAATGTTTTCGCAAAGAAAAAATGTAAACCGCTTTTTCGATAATGGCCGACTTATTTTACACTGACGTCGAAAACCAAGGGGGCCCCGACTCGTAGCTTTGGCCACCATGGGTGAAGGCCCAAGCACCTCCTGCCCCCCCCCCCTAGTTTACGCTAGTTATGCTAGTTCACGCTAGTTATGCTAGTTGCGCTAGTTACCGCTAATCGGTGTGCGTCAAGAGCTGGCGAATGTTGCATTCACGTCGCACTGCGGGGGGCAGGCGAATTCACTCCGTTCGCTGACGAATCGATGTTGTCAGCACTCCCTCTTCGTAGAGTGTTTCTATTCGCGAGACTTTGTGAGGTGACATTTCACGGTAGAATTATGATTCTCAATCTGCTCTCCTTTTGCGAGTTAAACGATCAACCGTCCTCTTCGTCATTTGTGCGCGGGTCCAACAATTGTGAACGTTTCGATTTTTCTGAAAATAATTGTTGAATTCGCAAGAAAATCGACTAATATATACAAAAACAAAGATCCCCCGTATAGCCTTAACAGACTGTTGGGACAAGTGCTGTTAGCGAGTAGCACCTATGAAGGCCGGCACAGCAGACGATGGGGGTGGATGGCCAGAACCACGCCCGGCCGCCTTTGTCTCCCTAGTGGCGATGTATACACACTGCACCAGGTATTCATTTGAGGCTGAGTCGATCTAGGGGAGGCCCAGGACCGGTTCAGATCATCGCCACTGGTGTTGGCCGTAAGCTGGAATCAAACTCGGGTCGCCAGGTTCGTAGTGCAGCGCGCTAATCACTACACTACAGCTCCGCACTAATATATATACACACACACACGTGTAACCACTACACTACCGCTCCCCACTGATATATACACACACACACACACACGTGTACTATTCGTGTGTGTGTGTAGCCAACCCTACTAATAGGAGGTGCGGGGGAATGACAACAAGCTAAACACAAAAAGCAGTGTCTAAACAAACGTTTCCAATCCAGATGATTTAAAATTGCGTAGCTCCATTGGCTTCCCAATATCGGAAAGAAGAGCGTTCCAGACGGGCCGCAGAAGCGCATCCGAACGCACGCGATGCTGTGCGCGAGTCGATGGCTAGACATACCCTGTCACTCTCGTGGTAGTGCCTTACGCCACTGAATTTTTATCCGTCCAAAGCCAGACTATAGCAGCGTTCGAGAAACTATTGAGCGAGAAAATTGATTATTTGTAAACGAGCCAGAGGCTCGGTGTGATTACAGAGAGTGTCAGTCTTTGCCGATAACATCTGCCAGTTCGCCAGCATCGATTCAGTTCACCAGCGATGGCGAGGAGATGTTAACTACCTCGCCTGGTATACAGGAGGTCGTGGGTTCGATCCCGACCCTGAAGATGCCAGCTGTGTATGTTGAGTCTGCGTCTGTCTCATCATCATCACGATGGCTAGGAGATGTTAACTACCTCGCCTGGTGTACAGGAGGGCGTGGGTTCGATCCTGACCCTGAAGATGCCTGCTGTGTATGTTGAGTCTGCGTTTGTCTCATCATCATCACGGTGGCTAGGAGATGTTAACTACCTCGCCTGGTATACAGGAGGTCGTGGGTTCGATCCCGACCCTGACGCCTGCTGCTGTACATTTGGAGTTTGCGTGTTTCTCTCCCCGTGGTCGCGTGGATTTTCTCCGGCTCCTCCGGTTTAGAATCACACGTTTGGAGTATTTGAGCGCCTATGAATGTCCACGTGATGACAAGCCACTTCGTTGAGCTATCATTTGGGATAGCCGGGTTCGCTTCCGATAAAAAAAACAGAGCTATGTAGCTCCGTGGGGCAGAGGTCGCTAACGGGTTTTGATTCCTTACCCGTACCCGTACCCGGCCGCACCAGGGTCGCAAACGGGTACCCGTACCCGGCCGTAACCGTACCCTACCCGTACCCAGCCGGGTCAACCCACCCGCGCCTGCAACATGGCTTCATCCCAGAGGTCGCAATCAGGTACCCGATACCCGTACCCTACCCGTACCCGTACCCAGCCGGGTACGGGTAGGGTACGGGTATCGGGTACCTGATTGCGACCTCTGGGATGAAGCCATGTTGCAGGCGCGGGTGGGTTGATTCTAGGAACTTGAATTGTGAGAAGAGACAAGACGTTGGGAAATGAGTGACAAACGGTAACTCACCAGTGACTCACGGCCTACCCGTACCCGTACCCGGTCGCACCAGGGTCGCAAACGGGTACCCGTACCCGGCCGGGTACGGGTAGCCGGGTATCGGGTAGGGTACGGGTATCGGGTACCCAGTTGCGACCTCTGCGGTGGGGCCTCACCTGGTAAAATAAACAAATAAAATGTGTTGTAATAGTTTGAGATCGGTGACAACCCCGTTACCAATAGTGCTGGCCTGGACTTTTGCAGCTGTTTTAGACTAATTTCAGGGTGCCGATTCCAAATCTGATCTCAGATTTGCTCTATCACATCTCATTTTTATGCTATCGGCATACCCCATTTTCATTGACTTTACCCGAAATTAACTCTGTCACTTATGATTGCAAGTTGTTGCGAGTCAGTGACTGCTTTAGTGTTAAACCATGGTGCTGTTTTTTTAGGATAGCGTGTTTATAATATCATTTTATGTAGATATCCACATTTATTTAATATTTTTCTTCTGCAGTTTTTATTGAAAATACAATATTTGATATCTCAAAAACCTGATGTGATAGACAAAAACTGATGCCAGATTTGGAATCAGCACCCCAAACTTACCTTAACACCGTTGGAATATCTTATGCCAAAGTGTTGACCAGTGTAGTACACGCGACCCAGCGGATGGGGGCGCTCACAACTCGCCTTGTAACGTCCGTTGAACGTTGCCAGGCGAACGTCTCCTTTCCCCTCCCTCTCTGCTCGATCATGTTGCGTGTTGGGTGCACACGGTGGTCCAAATCAGTCAGCATTCTCATAAAGAGAGAGAGAGAAACAAAAAATGCAAGCAAATTATTACGTATTCCTCCTGTGTCGTATGGCGTTTGGAGTGGAAAAAAACCAAAAGCATCAGCAGCCTACAATTTATATTTTTTTGTATTTAATGTTTAGACATTCCACGGCAGTATTGCTGAGTGGAGTAGTCCTCTGGTTCGATCGCCCTGCGCGGCACTTGCAAGATATACTGTTCGCGTGGACTGTACAAATGTGGACACAGTCCCCATCGGTGAGCTCCTACCGACTTGGCGAGGCTGCGTTGGCTGGGCCATGTAGCCCGCGTGCCCAGCCACCGCATGACTAAACAGCTTTTGTTCGGCTGGAAAGAGGGGGCTAGACGGGCGCGACACGGGCTAGAGAAGAGATGGAGTGATGTGGTACAGGAGGACGTGGAGCTGAGTGGGCTTGCCGATGACCGGTACCAGCGGTGTCAAGATCGGCCTCTGTGGAGGAAGAGGCTCGTGAAGGACGCTGCTGCTGGGTAGTTGGAGGCAGTCGCCCTCCACCAACAACGAATGGCGGAGGAGCGACGCTCACAACAACGAGCGGAGCGCCAGGCAGATAAAATATAGCAAGTTGGCACAGTAGGGGGCACAGGTGGTAACATCTGTCAGTCATCTTAGTTAACCCATGGCACCGGGGTCTGTTCCGTGACCTCTTGTCAACACTTCACGTGGCCTCAAAGTGCACCTAGCCTGGCACAAGCGTCGTGGTGACATCATCGCCACTTAGTGGCGAATGGTGGCTATTGTTGTTATGCTGTACGTAACAAAGTCAAAGATCCCCCGTATAGCCTTAACTGACTTTAGGGGCAAGTGCTCTCAGCGAGAAAACGTATGAAGGCCGGCACGGCACACACACACACACGATGGCTAAGTACCTCACCCGGCCGCCTTTGTCTTCCCAGTCCTGGTGATTAAACATCAGGTACTTATTTAAGGCTGAGTCGACCTAGAGGAGCCCCAGGACCGGTTCAAATATTCGCCACTGTTGCTGATCGAGAGCGGGAATTAAACTCGGGAGCCCGGGTTCGTTACGAAGTGCGCTAACCACTGCGCCACCGCTCCCCTCTGTATGCGTACATTATGTATTTATGCATACAAACGTAAGGAGATGAACATACACATGTGCACATTTAGTACCGACATACATAGACGTATATAAATACAGATATAACACGAACATATGAATACCGTTGCTACGTACCGATGATAAATATTTACGTGTATATATATATGCAGGCATTCCGAGATAGATTGACTATAACGCAGCCTACGCGAATCACACAATCATCCATAAATAATCTTTCGACATGTGCACGTTCTTTACACGATTCATCGTGAGCGGCCCTTCGAGGCGAATGGCGTTCACCGATCAAACGGGAGCCGATTTTCCTCCCGAGTCAAATCGACGCGATCGCTTTGAATCCGACTCCCGCTGCTGATGCTGATGAGAAACTGAATGTCGAAACCGGTCCCTGCCGCGTAGCTGATGGGGATGTGTAAAATGTACGTCTGTTTTTTTTGTTTACGCGGAGGGACAGCGATTGGGTGCGGTGGAGATATAAACACAGCGTCGGCTTATCTACTCGGCTCCAGTCTCGATAATCTGCAAGGCAATGGGCGTGGGGGGACTGCGTGTGCACGCGGCTCGCGCTCAGACGATCTACGCACGCATTGCACGACAGAGCTGAACGCCATCGAGAGTGTGTGTGTGTTGTGTGTTGTCTGTGTGTGTGTGTGTGTTGTCTGTGTGTGTGTGTGTTATGTGTTGTCTGTGTGTGTGTGTTGTCTGTGTGTGTGTGTGTTATGTGTTATCTGTGGGTGTGTGTTGTCTGTGTGTGTTATGCGTGTGTGTTGTCTGTGTATGTTATGTGTGTGTGTGTTATATGTGTGTGTGTGTGTGTTATGTGTTGTCTGTATATGTGTTGTCTGTGAGTGTGTGTTATGTGTGTGTTGTGTGTGTTATGTGTGTGTGTTGTCTGTGCGTGTGTTATGTGTGTGTGTTGTTTGTGTGTGTGTTATGTGTGTTGTGTGTGTTGTCTCTGTGTATGTTATGTGTGTTATGTGTGTGTTATGTGTGTGCGTGTTGTGTGTGTGTTATGTGTGTGTTATGTGTGTTATGTGTGTGGTGTGTGTGTATGTGTTATGTGTGTGTGTTATGTGTGTATGTGTGTGTATGTATGTGTGTGTTATGTGTGTATGTGTTATGTATGTGTGTATGTGTGTGTGTGTGTCTGTGTGTTTGGTGGAGCGGTGGCGCATCGGTTGGCGCACTGCGCTACCGAGTCCGCGTTCGATTGCCGCTCGTGACCCAACATCAGCGGCCAATATCCGATTCGGTCCTGGGGCTCCACTAGGTCGACTCAGCCTCAAATGAGTACCTGATGCGGTGTGTAAACATCGCCAGTCGGGAGACAAGGCGGCCGGGCGTGGTGTTGGCCACCCACCCCCCTCGTGTGCCGTGTCGGCATCCATAGGTACGGCACTTGCCCCGACAGTCTGTTCAGGCTATACAGGGGGAGCTTTATATTTGTCTAGATGTGTACCTCCATACTTGGAACAGGGTGTGTGTGTGTAAATATTTGTCGTTGTGTGTGTATATACGTGCGTGTGTGTCCGAGCTGCTCGTGTATTGTGTCCGTAAATATGTGTGTGTGTATTGTGCGTGAATTGTGTGTGCATACGTGTGCGTGTGTGTGTGTTCGATAGTGGGGAGCGGTAGTGCAGCGGTTAGCGCGCTGCGCTATGAACCCAGCGACACGGGTTCGATTCCCGCTCACGGCCAACACCAGTGACGATTATCTGAAACGGACCCGGGCCTCCCCTAGGTCGACTCAGCCTTAAATGAGTACCTGGTGCGGTGTGTAAATATTGCCACTAGGGAGACAAAGGCGGTCGGGCGTGGTGCTGGCCACCCAACCCCCTCGTGTGCCGTTCCGGCCTTCATAGGTGCTCGCTAACAGCACTTGCCCCTACAGTGTGTTAAGGCTATACGGGGGATCTTTGTGTGTTCGATACACCGCACGCACATGTGTTTGTGTACAGTTTATGTATTGTGTAGGTCGACTCAACCTCAAATGCGTACCTGGTTGCGACGTGTAAACATCGCCACTAGGGAAACAAAGGCGGTCGGGCGTGGTGCTGGCCTTTCTTCATAGGTGCTCGCTAACAGCACTTGCCCCGACAGTCCGTAACAGGCTTTACGGGGGATCTTTGTATGTGCTGCTTGTGTTGTATATGTATATGTGTGTGCATGTCATCGTGTATATCTATGCTCTATTGCATATGCATCGTACACAATGCTAATACTTATTTAGCTGCAAAGACAAAGATAACCGGTATAGCCTTTAGCGGACTGTTGGGGCAAGTGCTGTTCGCGAGTCGGCCCTATGAAGGCCGCCACGATGGGGCTATGTGGGTGGCCAGCACCACGCCCGGCCGCATTTGTCACCCAATTGCTGGTGTTTACGACAAACCACTAAAAACCTCTCTATTTTTATATTTTAGCAGCTAACCCCCACACCGATCTATTCAGCTCTTTTTCAATCACAACTGATAGCTCAACGGAGTGGGCTCATCATCATCATCGTGTGGAAATGTATAGCAGCCAAAATTACTCTAAACGCGTAAATGATGTTGATGCTAAATGTGGCGGGGAAAAAAACCGGAGGACCCGGAGAAAAATCCACGCGACCACGTGGAGAGAGACACGCAAACTCCACATACACTGCATTAGGCATCGTGAGGGTCTGGATCGAGCCCACGACCTCCTGTATACCAGGCGAGGTAATGCATTTAAGGTTGAGTCGACCTAGGGAGAGACCCATGACCGGTTCAGATAATCGTCGGGGATGTTGGCCGTGAACCGGACCCGAACTCGGGTGGGCGGGTTCGTAGCGCAGTGAACTAACCCACACACACAGCACGATTTACTACGTACAGTGCTAAAGAAGTCCAACAGACACACGCATATCTCAAACTCTTGCCGTCCGCATAACACAGGGCAGCGTGAATTACAACTACCGTAATATCTGCATCATAAGACGCACTCGATGTTTTTGTCACCCACAAATGCATGATGACAATACGCTGCGTGAATGGATTGACACGTGTATTCAATCGCCACCGACGTGTTACGGATGACCATCATCTAAATGTATGTTTTTTTGAAGTGCACGCCGTGTCACTCGCGAATTCACGTGTCGACTTAATTTTCCGCGCTTTGTCAATCCACCGCTGGATGAATGCCCCTCTCCAAGCTGACAATTGGCACTCGCAGAGCTGGTAAAGTGTTGTTCCGACCACACTTGCGTCACCACTCCCGGACTCTCCGTACGAATCGCACTGCCCCGCACATGCCGCTGTGCTTTCACAAACATCGCCGCATACTCTCTCTCTCGCTCTCTCTCCTGGTCGTGTGTTACCGTATTCTCCTAGATCACAAGACGCTCTCGCATGCCGCGGATTTAAATGCGGGGTGCGTCTCGTGATCTGCTGTGTCTAGATGCCTAAGCTGTGGGGAGCGGTGGTGCAGCGGTTAGCGCGCTTGCTACGCTGCAAACCCAGCCGCGCGGGTTCGATTCGAGCTCACGGCCAACACCAGTGACGATTGTCTGAATTGGGCCTGGGCCTCCCCTAGGTCGACTCGGCCTCAAATAAGTACCTGGTGCGGTGTGGTGCTGGCCACCCACCCCCTCGTGTCGGCACCCACGTGGGCTCGCTAACTGCACTTGTCCCAACAGTCTGTTCAGACTATACGGGGGAGTTTTACCTTTGTCTAGATGTGTACCGCTATAGCAGCATTGACACAGAGGACGCGTTTTGTTTCTCGTACAGACCTTTGACCCCCGAATCGTTGCTGGATGATGCACGTAACGTGAATGCAATAACGTCCATCCCTCTAGGCGATCCACTGCTGGATGGATGAAGGTTCGATTCCCCTCCCCTCATTGTTGACCACAGCGCTGGACACAGCAGAGTAAGACGAACACAACTAATTGGAAGAAAAAATGAACCGAGATGATGATGATGATAATAACACAATAATTCCTAATAATCATAATAAACGACACGTTCTCTCACAAGGACCTGTTTTTTTGTATTTTTTTTTATCCGCCACTTGTAATAGCGGCTTATGCCCCTCTAAAGGGCCACTTGTAGAATACAATGGAGGCAATGGACGCGCCACAATTACCTTGCTGACAGATGCGCGGTAGACTTTGAGCTTCCACCCACACTCCCCCCCCACCCACACTCCCCCCACCCACACTCCCCCCCCACCCACACTCCCCCCCACCTACACTCCCCCCCCACCCACACTCCCCCCCACCCACGCTCCCCCCCACCCACACTCCCCCCCACCCACACTCCCCTCCACCCACACGCCTTGCCACCAACACTCCCCCCCACCCACACTCCCCCCCACCCACACTCCCCTCCACCCACACGCCTTGCCACCCACACTCCCCCCCACCCACACTCCCCCCCACCCACACTCCCCCCCCACCCACACTCCCCCCCACCCACACTCCCCCCCACCTACACTCCCCCCCACCCACACTCCCCCCCACCCACGCTCCCCCCCACCCACACTCCCCCCCACCCACACTCCCCTCCACCCACACGCCTTGCCACCAACACTCCCCCCCACCCACACTCCCCCCCACCCACACTCCCCTCCACCCACACGCCTTGCCACCCACACTCCCCCCCACCCACACTCCCCCCCACCCACACTCCCCCCCACCCACACTCCCCCCCCACCCACACTCCCCTCCACCCACACTCCCCCCCACCCACACTCCCCCCCACCCACACTCCCCCCCACCCAAACTCCCCCCCACCCACACTCCCCTCCACCCACACTCCCCCCCACCCACACTCCCCCCCCACCCACGCTCCCCCCCCACCCACACTCCCCCCCACCCACACTCCCCTCCACCCACACGCCTTGCCACCAACACTCCCCCCCACCCACACTCCCCCCCACCCACACTCCCCCCCACCCACACTCCCCTCCACCCACACGCCTTGCCACCCACACTCCCCCCCACCCACACTCCCCCCCACCCACACTCCCCCCCCACCCACACTCCCCCCCACCCACACTCCCCCCCACCCACACTCCCCTCCACCCACACTCCCCCCCCACCCACACTCCCCCCCACCCACACTCCCCCCAACACACTCCCCCCAACCCACACGCCTTGCCACCCCACAAGCCTTGCCACCCACACTCCCCCCCACCCACACTCCCCCCCCCACCCACACTCCCCCCACCCACACTCCCCCCCCACCCACACTCCCCCCCCCACCCACACTCCCCCCCCACCCACGCTCCCCCCCACCCACACTCCCCCCCACCCACACTCCCCTCCACCAACACTCCCCCCCCACCCACACTCCCCCCCACCCACACTCCCCCCCACCCACACTCCCCCACCTCCCCCCCACCCACCTCCCCCCCACCCACGCTCCCCCCCCACCCACGCTCCCCCCCCACCCACGCTCCCCCCCCCACCCACACTCCCCCCCACCACACTCCCCCCCACCACACTCCACCCACACTCCCCTCCGCCCACACTCCCTCCACCCCACACTCCACCCACACTCCCCCCCACCCCACACTCCCACCCCACACTCCCCTCCACCTACGCTCCCCCCACCCCACGCTCCCCCCCACCCACGCTCCCCCCCCCACCCACGCTCCCCCCCACCCACGCTCCCCCCCACCCACGCTCCCCCCCCACCCACGCTCCCCTCCACCCACGCTCCCCCCCACCCACGCTCCCCCCCACCCACGCCCCCCCCCCCCACCCACGCCCCCCTCCACCCCACGCTCCCCCCCACCCACGCCCCCCTCCACCCACGCTCCCCCTCCACCCACACTCCCCCCCCACCCACGCCCCCCTCCACCCACGCTCCCCCCCACCCACGCCCCCCCCTCCACCCACGCTCCCCCCCACCCACGCCCCCCCTCCACCCACGCCCCCCCCTCCACCCACGCTCCCCTCCACCCACACTCCCCCCCACCCACGCCCCCCTCCACCCACGCTCCCCCCCACCCACGCCCCCCTCCACCCACGCCCCCCTCCACCCACGCTCCCCCCCCACCCACGCCCCCCTCCACCCACGCTCCCCCCCCCCACCCACGCCCCCCTCCACCCACGCTCCCCCCCACCCACGCCCCCCTCCACCCACGCCCCCCCTCCACCCACGCTCCCCTCCACCCACGCTCCCCCCCACCCACGCCCCCCCCTCCACCCACGCCGCCCTCCACCCACGCTCCCCCCCACCCACGCCCCCCTCCACCCACGCTCCCCCCCCACCCACGCCCCCCTCCACCCACACTCCCCCCCCACCCACGCCCCCCTCCACCCACGCTCCCCTCCACCCACACTCCCCCCCCACCCACGCCCCCCCTCCACCCACGCCCCCCTCCACCCACGCTCCCCTCCACCCACACTCCCCCCCCACCCACGCCCCCCTCCACCCACGCCCCCCCTCCACCCACGCTCCCCCCCCCACCCACGCCCCCCCTCCACCCACGCTCCCCCCCACCCACGCCCCCCTCCACCCACGCTCCCCCCCACCCCACGCCCCCCCTCCACCCACGCTCCCCTCCACCCACGCTCCCCCCCACCCACGCCCCCCCCACCCACGCTCCCCCCCACCCACGCCCCCCCTCCCACCCCACACTCCCCCCCCACCCACACTCCCCCCCCACCCACACTCCCCCCCCACCCACACTCTCCTCCACCCACGCTCCCCCCCCACCCACACTCCCCCCCCCACCCACGCCCACCCTCACACGCCTCACCCCCCACCCACCCCGCTCCCCCCCACCCACACTCCCCTCCACCCACGCTCCCCCCCACCCACGCTCCCCCCCACCCACGCTCCCCCCCCACCCACGCTACCTCCCACCCACGCTCCCCTCCACCCACGCTCCCCCCCACCCACACTCCCCTCCACCCACGCTCCCCCCCACCCACACTCCCCTCCACCCACGCTCCCCCCCCACCCACGCCCCCCCTCCACCCACGCTCCCCCCCACCCACACTCCCCTCCACCCACGCTCCCCCCACCCACACTCCCCTCCACCCACGCTCCCCCCCACCCACGCTCCCCCCCCACCCACGCTCCCCTCCACCCACGCCCCCCTCCACCCACGCTCCCCCCCCCACCCACGCCCCCCCTCCACCCACGCTCCCCCCCCACCCACGCTCCCCTCCACCCACGCTCCCCTCCACCCACACTCCCCCCTCCACCCACACTCCACCCACACTCCACCTACACTCCCCTCCACCCACACTCCACCCACACTCCCCCCCCACCCACACTCCACCCACACTCCCCCCCACCCCACCTGAATCATGGGCCATCCACGGCTGGCTCAGTGCATCCCCCCACCCCCCCAAACCCGCCGGGCCGCCGCTACCATTTCACGATCCCGAGATTGTATTACTAATTATCATCATCGATCATCATCGATTTTCATCATCCATCTTCATCGATCATCATCAATCATAGTCATCATCCACCGAGCGAGCATCTTGCACGTGGGTTGATTCAGCACTCCCACCTTCTCCACCTCCTCCTTCACCTCCTCCTCCACCGCCACCTCCTCCACAACCCTCCTCCACCTTCTCCTCCACCGCCACCTCCACCACCTCGTTCACCTCCTCCTCCACCGCCACCTCCACCACCACCCTCCTCCACAACCTCCTCCACCGCCACCTCCACCACCACCTTCACCACCTTCTCCACCACCACCTCCAACACCTCCTCCTCCACCACCTCCTCCACCACCTTCTCTACCACCTCCTCCACCTTCTCTTCCACCACCTCCACCACCTCCACCACCTTCTCCTCCACCACCTCCTCCACCACCACCACCCACGTGGGCTTTCGCGACCAACACGTCTCATCATCATCATTATTAATTTCGCGACCATATTCTCAGGTGAACGTGATCCATTGTAACTTATAGGAGGACTACATTAACCCTCCCTCTGGCCTTCGCAGCTGATAGGCTCCAGTGATGACGTCACCTGTACTCCTCTATTTAAGGCCGGAAACAGGAGGACGACTTGGTCACTCTTCTGGCTATCGCCTGACGAAGCTGGTGGTTGTTGTTGTTGTTGTCACCCAGCGACACGTCATGGTGCTCAAAACCGGTGCGCTGGAGTCGTAACTCACTGGCACGTTCTGTTTACCGCGACGAACTTTACTCCAGTAATTGGCTGTGTCGGGTGGTGGCGGGTTCAACGACACAGTTTTATTGAGGCGACCTAACCCAAAACAGCAACGGCGTGTCTCCCCCCCTACGCTTCTGCGCGCACCACCTTAAAGGGGTTTCCTGCGCACACCCCACGATCTCAATGTCAATGCATCAGTCTCTGGACAAAGACAAAAACGAGCACCCCCACAATTCTCGTTGTGCGATGTTGCGGTGATGTGGATGAACGTGTCCCGCCGAGGAAATGTGGGAATTCCCGCTACTGCTGTTCTTTTTTTTTGCTGCTGCTGCTGCTGCTGTTATATATATTTAAGATGGCTTTAACAGTGGAGGTCGCGACCCCTGGATTACGACAAATATTATAAATCGTTAATATAATAAGTTATTAATAATATACGTTATTATTTTGAGACGTTTTTTTTTATTTTAGTAAAGGAGCGGTGGCGCAGTGGTTAGCTCGTCTTCGCGGTGGCGACTGATAGTCGAACCCATTGCCGGGGTTAGACCCCCCTTCACCCGACAAACACCCCACCCGCGTGGTGAAGTATGGTCAAACAACGCTCACGATCGACACGGCGTGTGGGAGGGAGGGGAGCCTTCATCCAGCAGTGGATAGATCAACGCGACACGAGCGCTGTCGTGCACAGCATTCAGCGCAGCGTGTACGTTACGTTCATGAATGTACGGCCACTACATATGTATATGTATGAGGAGCGGTGGCGCAATGGTTAGCGCGCCGCGCTACGGACACGACGACCAAGAGTTCCACTCCCGCTCACGTCCATCCACACCAGCGGTAGCGATTGTTTGAACCGGTCTGGGTTTCCCCCTATGTCCACTCAGCCTCAAACGAGTACCTGGTGCGATGTGTGTGAACATCGCCACCGGGGAGACAAAGGCGGGCCGGGCGTGCTGCTGGCCACCCACCCCCTCGTGCGCCGTGCCGGCCTTCATAGGTGCTGCTCGTTAACAGCACTTGCCCCAAACGTCTATCAAGGCTACACGGGGGGTCTTTGCCTTTGCTGTATGTTTCTGGGAGAGCGTCAATGTGCGTGCGATCTGTGTGCACGTGCGTGTGTTTGTATATACCTGTGTGGATTTGCTGTGTGTACACACACACACAGAGACAAATACAAATAGCCCCCGTCTAGCCTCAAAACTGTCGGGTTAAGTGCTGTTAGCACGGCACACGAGGGGTGGGTGGCCTCCAACCACGCTCGGCCGCCTTTGTCTCCCCTGGGTAGCGATGTTTACACACCGCGCCAGGTACACATTTGAGGCTGAGTCGACCTCGTGGGAGGCGCAGGACCGGTTCGGATAATCGTCGCCGGTGTTGGCCGTGAGCGAGGGAATCGAATTCGCGAAACGCCGGGTTCGTAGCTGCAGCGTAGCGCTCACCGCTACCACTCCCGCTCAGTATACACACAGAGACACACATAGACACACACACAGAGACACACACACAGAGACACACACAGACACACACACACAGAGACACACACAGAGACACACAGAGACACACATACACAGAGACACACACACAGAGACACATACACAGACTCACACAGAGACACACACACAGAGACACACACACAGAGACACACAGACACACACAGAAACACACACACACAGAGACACACACAGAGGCACACACAGAGACACACAGAGACACACAGACACACACACACAGACACACACAGACACACACACAGAGACACACACACACATAGACACACACACAGAGACACAGACACACACACAGAGACACACACAGAGCGCGCCAAACACACACCCAAATCTACCGGAATGGAAAAAAAACCCCACACACGCACACACAGAGACGTGAAGCCAACGAGAGAGGGAGGGAGCGAGCGAGCGAGCGAGGAGGAGGCGGAGGCGAATAACAAGAAAGGCCATGTGTAGTGTTTGACAGCGTTCGAGGGATCAGCCAATGAGCGTGCGATCCCAAAGCGAGGCGATGCCCGCGTGTGCAGGCAAAGCGCAGAGCGAGAGGTAGCGTGGCTGTGCGTGTCTGCGTCAGGGCCACACGGGAGATACACACACGGGAGATACACACGGAGGAGATACACACGGGGGAGATACACACGGGGGTGATACCCAGAGATACCCAACCAGAGAGACGCCGCAGAAGGGGGGTTCACGGGAAGACGGCGTGCAGGGTGGAGACTCCGAAAGTGAGCAGGGACATCACGAACCGGGGGGGGGGGGGGTAGAACGAATAGGAGCGTGGACAGGGAGACGGGGAGACTTCTGTCGGGGATAGAGACGAGACAGGAGGAGACAGGAGGAGACAGGGGAGACAGGAGGAGACACGCGGAGACACGTGGAGACAAATTGCATCCTCGAGTTGCGGACTGTTGTTGTGTCGTCCCGCGGAGGAGGCTGCGTGCGAATGCGAGAGTGCAACTGGCAAGGTAAAAACAAGTTCCAGTTGATCTCTTTACAAAGGCAAAAGTGTTGTTGTTGTTGTGCCGGTTGGTTCTGTTGCGGCTGCTGCTGTTGTTGTTGTTGAGGTCTCTTGCACGCTCGCAGCACTTGCCCCGACTGCGTGTTGGGGGCTACGACTTTGTGTGCGCGTGGAGCGGTGGGCGTAGTGGTTAGCGCGTGCTGCGTTACGAACCCAGCGACAGCGCTTTTCGATATTTGAACCGGTGCTCGGTCTCCCCGTGGGTCGACTCAGCCGCATTTGAGTACCCGGTGCGTTACGTTAAGCATCAGTACGGTGGGGGGGGGGGGGAGAGAAACAAAGGCGGTCGGTTGCGGTGTTTGCAAACTTCGTGTGCAGTGCCGACCCTCATAGGTGCTGCGACTCGCTAACAGCACTTGCCCCAACAGACTGGGGGGGGGAGGGGGGGTGATGTGAGCTCCAGAGGCTGAACCGTCGGACAAAGACGGCGGTGGCCACCGAGTCGTCGCGCGGCGCTTTCAGATGCGCTTCTGCGGCCGCCTGGAACGTTCTTTTCTTCCGATATTTGCGCAGCCGCTGGAGCTACGCGCTTAGAAATCTACGTTGAAAATTAATTTCTTTCGAGCAGCTTTTGTTGATGGGAGTTTCCTGTCCTGGCCCCGCACCTCCGATTAGCGCGGTTGGCTACGTACGGTGCAAAAGAAGCTCAACATACATGTGTATAGGTGTGTGTGTCTGTGTGGTGGTGTGTTTGCAGTGTGTTGTATGCATGTGTGTCTCTGTGTGTGCGCACAATGTGTGCATGCACGCATGCATATGCACGTGTGTGTATGTGTGTCTTTGTGCGTGTGTATATGTGTCTTTGTACGTGTGTATATGTATGTGTCTTTGTACGTGTGTATATGTATGTGTCTTTGTACGTGTGTATATGTATGTGTCTTTGTACGTGTGTATATGTATGTGTCTTTGTACGTGTGTATATGCATGTGTCTTTGTACGTGTGTGTGTATGTGTCTTTGTACGTGTGTGTATGTCTTTGTACGTGTGTGTATGTATGTGTCTTTGTACGTGTGTGTATGTGTGTGTCTTTGTACGTGTATATGTATGTGTCTTTGTACGTGTGTGTATGTGTGTGTCTTTGTACGTGTATGTGTCTTTGTACGTGTGTGTATGTGTGTGTCTTTGTACGTGTATATGTATGTGTCTTTGTACGTGTGTGTATGTGTGTGTCTTTGTACGTGTGTGTATGTGTCTTTGTACGTGTGTGTATGTGTGTGTCTTTGTACGTGTATATGTATGTGTCTTTGTACGTGTGTGTATGTGTGTGTCTTTGTACGTGTATATGTATGTGTCTTTGTACGTGTGTGTATGTGTGTGTCTTTGTACGTGTATATGTGTGTGTCTTTGTACGTGTGTGTATGTGTGTGTCTTTGTACGTGTGTGTATGTGTGTGTCTTTGTACGTGTGTGTATGTGTCTTTGTACGTGTGTGTATGTGTGTGTCTTTGTACGTGTGTGTATGTGTGTGTCTTTGTACGTGTATATGTATGTGTCTTTGTACGTGTGTGTATGTGTGTCTTTGTACGTGTGTGTATGTGTCTTTGTACGTGTGTGTATGTGTCTTTGTACGTGTGTGTGTATGTGTCTTTGTACGTGTGTGTATGTGTCTTTGTGCGTGTGTGTATGTGTCTTTGTGCGTGTGTGTATGTGTCTTTGTGCGTGTGTGTATGTGTCTTTGTGCGTGTGTGTGTCTTTGTACGTGTGTGTGTATGTGTCTTTGTACGTGTGTGTATGTGTTTTTGTGCGTGTGTGTGTATGTGTCTTTGTACGTGTGTGTATGTGTCTTTGTACGTGTGTGTGTATGTGTCTTTGTACGTGTGTGTATGTGTCTTTGTACGTGTGTGTATGTGTCTTTGTACGTGTGTGTGTATGTGTCTTTGTACGTGTGTGTATGTGTCTTTGTGCGTGTGTGTATGTGTCTTTGTGCGTGTGTGTATGTGTCTTTGTGCGTGTGTGTGTGTGTCTTTGTACGTGTGTGTGTATGTGTCTTTGTACGTGTGTGTATGTGTCTTTGTGCGTGTGTGTGTATGTGTCTTTGTACGTGTGTGTATGTGTCTTTGTACGTGTGTGTGTATGTGTCTTTGTGCGTGTGTGTATGTGTCTCTGTACGTGTGTGTGTATATGTGTCTTTGTGCGTGTGTATGTATGTGTCTTTGTACGTGTGTGTATGTCTTTGTACGTGTGTGTATGTGTGTCTTTGTGTGTGTGTATGTGTGTCTTTGTACGTTTGTATATGTGTCTTTGTACGTGTGTGTATGTGTGTCTTTGTACGTGTGTGTATGTGTGTCTTTGTGTGTGTGTATATGTGTCTTTGTACGTGTGTGTGTATATGTGTCTCTGTACGTGTGTGTGTCTTTTTGTACGTGTGCGTGTGTCTTTGTACGTGTGTGTGTATGTATGTGTCTGTACGTGTGTGTGTGTGTCTGTACGTGTGTGTATGTGTCTTTGTACGTGTGTTTATATCGCCCGGCACTGATGTGGCGTGTAGACCTTAATAGGTGCTCGCAAACAGCACTTGCCCCAACATCTTATATATATACACACGGTTACACGGGGTATGTGTCGTTATTTTGTTTTATATATACTATACGTATGTGTGTACATAAGAATGTTTGTCACTGTATGTAGGTGGATTCCGCCTTAAACGAGTAGCTGGTGCGGTGTGTCAACATCGCCACTGGGGAGACAAAGGCGGCCGGGCGTGGTTCTGGCCACCCACCCCCTCGTGTGCCGTGGCGGCCTTCGTAGAAGCTCGTAAACTGCACTTGCCCCAACAGTCCGTGCGGGCGATCCGGGGGATCTTTATCTTTGTCTCGGCATGCTGTTTGTGTCATCTCCTGAGATATTTGACCGTACGACAACGACCGCATGTCGTCACTAAGTGGCGGTGACGTTGCCACGACGCTTGTGCCAGGCTAGGTGCACCTTGAGGTGTATTTCAGCATGTCTCTGTACACACACTGCACACGCATCACACACATCACACACGCGTGTACACACACACACTGCACACACACCACACACACCACACACATCACACACGCGTGCACACACACACGCATGACACACATCACACACACGTGTACACACACGTGCTGTGCATGCGAGTCCTGTTTCTATTGAATGAAGCACTCGATGATTACCGCTCCGCTCGCTTCTTCTCGTAAGTCGGGGGAGCGGTGGGCGCAGTGGTTAGCGCACTGCGCGCTTATTGGAACCCCTTGGTTGGATTCCCGTCTAACGTCAGTGTCGAGCGATGTCCGTGCCGGTCTCGTGCCTTCTCTACGTCGACTCGGCCCCGAACATGAGTGCCCGGTACGGTGCGTGAACGCCATCAGCACCGGGGAGACAAAGGCGGCTGGGCGTGGTGTTGACCACCCCAGACGCGGGCGTCGTGTTCGCGTCTACCACGGTGGCTGATTGCTCACGGCACTTGCCCCAACAGTCGGCCGAGGCTGTGTGGGTGACCTCTGTCTTTGTTTACATACAAGTACGCATGGCTAAGCGTGAGTCAGTCTCCCCCCTGTTCGCCTACTCAAGCAGCCGGCGATTTGTGCGAATAACCGAGATTGCGTTTAGGAAATTGAAATTATGAACCTCTTTAAACGATTAAAATATTTAGTTTTTCTTTCAAGCAGGTAAGGCCCCGCTAAGCTGTGTAGAGCTCTTTGTTAGAAACGACCTGGCGATCACAAATGATCGCTCAGCGAAGTGGGCTTTTCATCATCATCATCGCGTGGAAATGTCGAGCAGCCAAATATACTCTGAACGCGCGGTGTTGATTCTAAACGTGGAGTGGGGAAAGCCGAAAGACTCCGTCCGTAGACAAATCCTTGCGACACACGTGGAGAGAGAAAGAGAGATCGATGCAAACTCAAAATATACAGCAGGCGTCAGGGTCGGGATCGAACCCACGAAAATCACCCGGTCAACAATCGTCGAAAACTCTGTAAATTATGTATTTGTATTTGTGTTGTTTGTGTATGTGTGTGTGTATCTCGACTCAAATGAGTACTGTACCGAGTGCGGTGGTATAAACATCACCACGAGGGAGACAAAGGCGGTCGGGCGTGGTGCCGGCCACTCACCCCCTCGTGTGCCGTGTCGGCCTTCATAGATGCTGCTCGCTAACAGCACTTGCCCCAACAGTCCGTTAAGGCTACACGGAGGATCTTTGTCTTTTTATGGATGTACGTATGTGCGTACGCGTGTGCATTTGATGTACAGCATACTCGATGTATTACGCGTCTTATGTTAGTAAATGTGTTTACGTTTATTTTCATGATTTACGTTTTTTTCTAGGGCGCATTTCATCCGTAGATCCCAATGCGCCAGTAAGGATAACGGATGTAGGTACGTTAGGAGTGTTTGCACGTATCACGGGTTGTGTGCGTGTGTATGTGTGCGTGTGATGGTTATTTTTGTGTGGGGAGCGGTAGTGTAGCGGGTAGCGCTCTGCGTTACGAACCCGGCGATCCGGGTTCGATTCCTCGCTCACGACCGACACCCGTGACGATTATCTGAACCGGTTCTGGGCCTCCCCTACGTCGACTCAGCCTCAAATGAGTGCCTGGTGCGGTGCGTTATAACATCACCACTAGGGAGACAAAGGCGGCCGGGCGTGGTGCTGGCCACCCCACCCCCTCGTGTGCCGTTCTGGCCTTCATAGGTGCTCGCTAACAACACTTGCCCCAACAGTCTGTTAAGGCTACACGGGGGGTCTTTGTCTTTCTATGTATTTGCTCGTCTGTGTTCGTATTTACGTGGGGAGCGGTGGCGCAGTGGTTAACGGCCGTTCATTTTACACCTCGGGTTTATATCTGTCGGATTTGTCGACGAAATAAATGCACGTGATCCTTTTTATTAATCCCTCCACGCGCCATTCCAAATCCTCACGACGGTCTCTGTACATCATACGCATCGGTGCCGTGCTGCATAATACGTGAACTGCATCCTGGCCTCTGGACGGGTTTGAAAATCGACAACATCATCGGCATGGCCATCGTCATCGTCGTCGTCAACCGGCTCGCGATCCTGCGATGTAACGATTTGTCCGGCAGCAGCTGCGCGCGAGAGGATTTCATCGCTCCATCTCCACGCGGGAGGGGAATTTTTCTTCTCAATATCGCGGTGGCTCGGAGATGTTAACGGCCTCGCCTGGTGTACAGGAGGTCGTGGGTTCGATCCCCACCCTTGACACCTGCTGTATATTTGGAGCTTGCGGTGTCTCTCTCTCTCCCCGTGGTCGCGTGGGTTTTTCTCCAGGTCCTCCGGTTTTTCCACCTCCACATTTAGAATCGACGTCGACGCGTTTAGAACATTTGGCTGCTGTACATTGCCACGCGGCGATTAGCCACTTCGCCTGGATGTCATTTGTGGTCAGTTCGCTTCTGAAAAAAGAGGCCCGTAGCTCAGTGGGCCTCGCCTGGTAAAATAAAAAAACAATGATAGTTGACTTTCGTCTTTGACTGCCACTCCATCATCATCATCATTATTATTTTTATTATTCTCGCCCAGCGTCCATGGTCGACAATTATTGCTGAGCGCGCCACGTGGGTCGCGTTTAACAATCATCAGACGCGTGCAGCGTGAAACGAGTTAATTTGTGGTTGACCGTGACGAGGCCTGCCCCGCAAGCCCCCACTTACTTGACACGTTGACAGATGTCGTCAACCCAAGCGCCTCTTCGCTCAATCGACGTGGTACCCGTTTCCGTCTCTCGTCTGATAATTCCATGCGTGCATCTCCCTCTCTCTCTCTCTCTCTCCCTCTCTGTGTTTATCTCCACGCTTCTTTGCGCACTTCAGTTTATGTTTTTGTTTTGTATTATTCTGGATCTATCTGGACGCCCGCGTGCCCTAGCAGGTCGTATTTCCAGGGCCTCCCAAACGCCAGTCCTCGACACCAACCGCCACGCTCCGTCTATTCCGCGTTGACCAATAGGCCCCCCAATTAAAATACAAATGAATTCGTTCCACGCTACACGCGCCTGATAATTGTTAAACACGCCCCACCCGACGCGCTTAAACAGTTGACGCTGTCCGCGTCTATCGAGCCGATTCAATTTTAATATTGACATCTCACCGTTCCACGTGTGTGTGTGTACACGTGTTCCACGTGTGTGAGTGTGTACACGTGTTACACGTGTGTGTGTGTACACGTGTGTGTGTACACGTGTTACACGTGTGTGTGTGTACACGTGTTACACGTGTGTGTGTGTTACACGTGTGTGTACACGTGTGTGTGTGTTACACGTGTGTGTACACGTGTGTGTGTGTGTGTGTACACGTGTTACACGTGTGTGTGTGTGTGTACACGTGTGTGTGTGTGTACACGTTACACGTGTGTCTGTGTGTACACGTGTTACACGTGTGTGTGTGTACACGTGTTACACGTATGTGTGTGTGTGTACACGTGTTGCACGTGTGTGTGTGTGTGTGTACACGTGTTACACGTGTGTATATCAATCCACTGCAATCCAGCAGTGGATTGACGCCCGGGGATGCTTGCGTACGCGTGCCTGGCGTGTCGCCAATATAAAGGGGAGAGGTAATTAACGTCGGGCTTGCTTCTTAGCGCGCGCACACAAATAATTAAAATAGTCGCGTAACGAGCATGGAGCGGGGGGTGACCCCCCAGCCCCCCCCAGCTCCCCACCCCCCCCCCAGCTCCCCACCCCCCCAGCCCCCCACCCCCCCCCCCGGTGCCCCCCCTCCCCCCGGTGCCCCCCCCCCCCCCCGATGGCCAATGCTACGAGTTGTGGCCAACCTTGAGAAGCACCACGAGGTTTTATTTTAGACAACGGTGTCATATAGAACGACGATCAACTTGTTCTGAACGACGCGGTCTAAATGTATCGATGTGACGAGGCAATCGGAGTCGCGATAATCAAGACCCTCCTGGGTTGCGACCGCCGTGCAAAGATGCAAATCAAACATCGGGGCCGCACCTGGCCGATTGGCGCACCGACCGAGCTTGCCGTGTCGCTTCTAACGCCACTGATTAAAAGGGGAAACAATTGGAGGCGATTCTGTAGTGCAACCACGTGGTACCAGATCTCAATCATCAATCGATTCAAGCCAACTCTTAATCGACTCTCGCCGAAGTTTAAACACATTCCTCCTCCTGCGGAGGGAGCTGGTAGGAACGTTGGGTCGCTCGGTCAATGGCCAGGGTCAACGGCGGCGTGGTGTATTCAGCAAATATGCCCGACTGTGAGGGCAGGCACAAGCCGGCATAAGTAGGTTAAACGTTGAGTTTTATAAGGGCACCACGGGGTGACCAGCCCCTCCCCACCCTCCCCACCCAGCCCCTCCCCACCCTCCCCACCCTCCCCACCCAGCCCCTCCCCACCCTCCCCACCCAGCCCCTCCCCACCCTCCCCACCCAGCCCCTCCCCATCCTCCCCACCCAGCCCCTTCCCACCCTCCCCTCCCCACCCAGCCCCACCCTCCCCACCCAGCCCCTCCCCACCCTCCCCTCCCCACCCAGCCCCAATCCCCCCCACCCAGCCCCACCCTCCTCACACAGCCCCTCCCCACCCTCCCCATCCAGCCCCTCTCAACCCTCCCCACCCAGCCCCTCCCCACCCACCCTTCCCCACCCAGCCCCACCCTCCCCACCTAGCCCCTCCCCACCCTCCCCTCTCCACCCAGCCCCACCCTCACCACCCAGCCCCTCCCCACCTTCCCCACCCAGCCCCTCCCCACCCAGCCCCTCCCTGCACGACGGACGGACGGACACAACAATCCCCTGTGGGCTGGTGTAACCAGGAGGTTGCTACCAGTGTGGTAATCTTGAGTGTGATGGCAGCAGCAGCAGCGGCGGCGGCAAGACGCTTCAGGAGTTCGAGATGACAATATCGAGATGAGCCACTGCTGGCCACGAGGAGAGGGGCTTCAGCAGAGACAGAGAGAGATTTCGTGTCATTTTTCGATTTAAAGCTTTCGTGACTGCAGGGATTCATCTTCTTGTTTCTTTCGGTAAAGTCACATAGAAGGGAAATAATAAAATAATAAATAATGATACTAAAAATAAACATAATACAAATATTTTATTATGTTTAATTTTTTTATTATTATGACTTTACTTTTTTCGGTAAAATAATAAAAAAATGAAACAATGAAAGAATTTTATTTTATGTTTTATTTTTTTATTACTATGTATTATTTTATTATTTCCATTATACGTGACTTACCGAAAAAAGTAACGTCATAATAATAAAAAAAAAAATAATAAAATTATTTGATTATGTTTTAATGTTTTGTATTACTTTTTATTATAATTTTACTTCCATTCTACGCGACTTTACCGAAAGAACCAAGAAGAAGAGTTCGTGTCGTGTCGCTGTTCCTCCAGTAGATTCACCGTGTGGTCAATAGTGTTGTGGCTTGCATGGCCACAATCACACGGCTGTGGTTACTCGTCTTTAATGCACGCCTAGAGGTCTCTCTGGGTCTCTGGATCTCGATGGGTCCATATAGATACAAACATGTCTATGGGTTGACTATGTGGTCCATAGTTTGGTTTGCATGGCCACAGTCGCATTAATGTGGCTTGTCTTTAATGTATCTCTAAGGGTGTATATGAGTCTCTATGTGACTCTCTATGTGTCTCTCTATGTGTCTCTCTATGTATCGCTATGTATCTCTATGGGTCTCTATGTATCTCTATGTGTCTCTATGTATCTCATTGTATCTCATTGTGTCTCTATATCTCTATATATTTATATGGGTCTATTTATCGCTATGTATCTCTATGTATCTATATGGGTCTCTATGTATCTCTATGTGTCTCTATGTATTTCTATATATCTCTGTGTTTATGTGTATATCTATATGAGTCTCTATGTATCTTTATGTATCTCTATGTGTCTCTATGTATCTATATATATCTATATGAGTCTCTATGTATCTCTATGTGTCTCTATGTATCTCTATGTGTCTCTATGTATCTCTATGGGTCTCTATGTATCTCTATGTATCTCTATGTGTCTCTATGTATCTCTATGGGTTTCCTCTCTGGTCCATAGTTTGGGTTGCATGGCAAAAATCGCCCTCCTGTGGCCTCGTCTTTAATTTTCCATTTGTGAAGGAGATGCCCCCAACAACCCGCTGATGTCGTGATGCGGTCGATGATCAGGCCGCTGTCTTCGAGAAGGAGGAAGACTGTCAGAGCCAGGAGGTCCTGCGATGATGATGATGATGTTTGGGTCTCGAACGAGGAGGTGTTTATTCCGGACATCCACTCTGTTCGCACAGCAGCGGCGTTCTTCCCGATCTGTGTGGGAGCGTGGTGTAGTGAAGGACGCGTCCGAGTCTCACGTGCACGGCGCATGGATAATTTACAATAGGTGTGACACCATCTCACATCATCATCCTCGGCAACAGCAGCAGCAGCCATAATCCATGCACTGCTGGATGAAAACCTCCTTCCCCAAGCGCATCGCCATATTCTCTCGCGGTCCGGAACACGAGCCGATCCCGTCTACGTCGTCTCGGACATCCGTGCAACGTAAAAATTTAACCCGTAAAAACAAAGTTTTTCACTATAAATCCTTTATATGCGGGGCGGCTAGAGTCCTCTCGTCCTCTGGCTTGAGATGGCTGCCACCTATGGGTCAGATGATTGCCTGCCACCATTAAGCAATTGGTAATTAAATATAATTTATTTTTTCCTAAAAAGTGTAACATTTTGGAAAAAATATTTTCACGAAAATAAATTGTCACGCACAACGAGTCTGTGTGCAAAATGTCAGCTCGATTGGATCACGGGAAGTGGGTTAAAAAACGACCGAAAGATTTGCACGGTCGTAAGCGCGCAAGCAAGCAAGTGAACTTAATATAAAGGATTTAAAAATAAAATTCACCGAGCACAAGGCAAGCGAGCCCCAGCGTTTCCATCGCACCATCTCAGGCGGGTTTCCCTCCTTCCGTGTGGCTGCCACTCCCTCGGTGTCGCCGTGACCACCGAGCCGTCGTATCTTATATTCTAGCGACGGTCCACTCGTACGGCAAGTCCTCGATTAACGCGTGGTGTTCACACAACACGTTTTCCATTAGCACGGTTGGCTGTGTGGGGTGCGAAACACGTTCTACATAATTACGTTTTCGCTACAACGCGGTTCTTCCCATCCGGGAACACGTTTCGCACAACGCGCCAGTTATAACGCTGTTTTTGAGCGGTCGATCACGAACTACTTTCTTGAGTTGCTTGGCTGAGCGGAGTGATACAGCACGTGGAATGATGCCGTGACGTGGAGGCACAATCTCTGCGCGTGCGTAGTAGAAAGTAGTCCATCGTATATCGTCAAATGTTATCGTTGCATTATTTCAATTAGCGCGTTTTTTTTTGCTTTGTAACGCAACACTTTTCAGGAACGCATCTACCGCGCTTAAACGAGGACTACCTGTAAATCGGCTGGGTTATTCGTGCAGGAGTAGCTATGTAAACATTGCTGAGATTGATGATACAAATATGGATCGGTGCTAATCTGGACGAACTCGGCCAACGCCTATTACGCAATGCAATCGTGTTCCTCGATCGCTCATTCACACGCCACAATACAAAATAAATATACACGAGATTTATTGCAAGGTGTGCTGGGTAATCGTTAGCATTTATATGGGTAATTTATCCGTAACAAAAAAAATCTACTCCCATCGCATTGGCGTATAAAACGATGCTAAATAAAGTTCAATATTATTTTTAGACCGTTAATACATCCCGTTTGTAGACTGTACAACGACAAGCCCTTTTAGCGAGCACCTTTGAAGGAAGGCTGGCACGGCACACGAGGGAATTTACCTCCTTCTGACTGTGAACCAACACCGCAAGCACGCCCGTCCGCCTTTGTATCCCCCCCCCTCCTGCTGATGGTGTTCCACACCCCACAACGGCTCATACAGTCGTCACTTAAGGCTGAGTCGACCTACGGGAGGCTCGCAGGAAGGATTGTGCTGTGTGCCCTGGTCATACTTCCACCGCGGTTTCCCTGTGTCGGTGGTGGTGGTGGTGATGGTGATGGTGGTGGTGATGGTGATGGTGGTGATGATGGTGGTGATGGTGATGGTGGTGATGGTGGTGGTGATGGTGGTGATGGTGATGGTGGTGATGGTGGTGGTGATGGTGGTGATGGTGGTGGTGATGGTGGTGGTGATGGTGGTGGTGATGGTGGTGATGGTGCTGGTGGTGGTGGTGATGGTGGTGATGGTGGTGGTGGTGGTGATGGTGGTGGTGATGGTGATGGTGGTGGTGATGGTGGTGGTGATGGTGGTGGTGATGGTGGTGATGATGGTGGTGGTGGTGATGGTGGTGATGGTGATGGTGGTGATGGTGGTGGTGGTGGTGATGGTGGTGGTGATGCTGGTGATGGTGATGGTGGTGGTGATGGTGGTGGTGATGGTGGTTGTGATGGTGGTTGTGGTGATGGTGGTGGTGATGGTGGTGGTGATGGTCGTGGAGTGGAATTTTCCTATAAGGACCCCCCGCCCCATGCGAATATCGCTCGCGTGCCGGGCATCGGATTGAGGTTGGGCGGGTCTCGTATCGCACTGCGCTAACTGCTGCGCCACCGCTCTGGTCACCCCTTCCGCCAATTGTCATTCACCGACCCTCCGCACTGACCAGCGTGGTGAAGTATGGTCACCTAGGTCGATTCGGCCTCAAATGAGTACCTGGTGTGATGTGTAAAACGCCGGGCGCGTGTCGTGTCGGCCTTCATAGGTGCTACTCGCTAACGGCACTTGCCCCAACAGTCTGTTCAGGCTATACGGGGGAGCTTTGTACACATGTGCACGGTCTGCAGACAATGATGTTCGCCGTTTATTACCTAGCGCACTCCCGTTGTCTGAGTCTATACGAGGCAAGCTTCGGGTGAGTCTCAAGACTCATTGTTAAGAGGGTCATGCCTCTCGGGATGTTTGTGCCGACTGATCTTTGTCATTTATTTTTGGACGAATCTTTCGTGAGTTGGTTACGTTATTGAACGCAATCTGGGCCGACGGGTTTACGTATCGTTATTATGATTGGCATAGGTGCTGCCGTTTGTTGTGAATGCGTCGCTTGGTTATATCGAACGTTGGCTTTTGCCATTCAACCAACTTTCGCAGGACCCTGCTTGAAACAATCTTGATAGTCGGCAAATGCCTTCCTAAATATAGATTTGTCATTGTTATTGGCATAACAGTGTAATTTGATACATATATACACGGCATAAATATAGTGTTTTTTTTTAATCTGTCAATCTGTTTGTCTTGCAAATGTATATACATTACGGATTTCCATTAGTTAATATAATATAGCGAAAGTCCTCTGAAGGCCGGCACGGCACACGAGGGGGTGGGTGGCCAGCACCACGCCCGGCCGCCTTTGTCTCCCCAGTAGCGATGATTTTACACACCGCACCAGCTACTCATTTGAGGCTGAGTCGACCCAGGGGAGGTCCAGGACTGAGATGGTTGGCCGTGAACGGGAATCGAACAAAGACAAAGATCCCCCATATAGCCTTTAACAGGCTGTTAGGGCAACACACACACACACACAGGTAGATACGATGCAGTCTATATATACTGTATTTAGGACTAGAGACTGCATTTGTTACCTCGTAAACAGTGAATTGATCATCGCTACTGCTCATGATGATAATGATCGTCAAGATGATGAACATCGATTGTATATAAACTGGTCGATATATTGATGTTGATCAATGAAACACATGATAATTGTGTATTGCTGCGATGCGTATTCATGTTAGCGACAAGAAAGCAGCCCCTGTATATGGGTATAAGAATTATATTCGCTATAGTTTGTATAATTAAATTATCTGTGTGTGTCTGTGCGTTTTGGGAATTAATAATGGGTGCTTGGTATACCGTTAGACCTGGTGCGGTGTGTCAAAATCAACCACTAGGGCGGGCGGGGGAGATACAAAGACGGCCGGGAGTGGGGTTCTCGCCACGTCACTGCCTCGTGCGTCGTATGCGCGCTGCTCGCTAAAGAGCCGCACTTGCCCCAACGGGCTGTGTGGGCTACACGGGCGACCTTTGTCTTTTGTTGAGCGAAAATATTGACGGAGGTAAATAATTTTATTTTGCGAAACTGAAATTCGTGCCTCAAAGACAAATTCTTTCGTCCTAAATATGAAATATGACGATCTAGTTTTTTTATTTATTTCTCTCCTCGGAGCGGTGGCGCAGTGGTTAGCGCATCGCGCTTACGAACGAGGCCATCCGAGTTCGACTCCCGCTCGCAGGCCGACATCGGTGACGATTATGCGCATCGGTCGTGGGCCAGCCTCTAGTTCTACTCAGCCTTCAATGAGCACTGTGTAATATATTTACGTGTCAGCAACGGGGAGACAAAGGCGGCCGGGCGCGGTACTGGTCATCCACCGCATCATACGTGTGCCGTATTGGCCTTCATTGGGTGCTCGCTGACAACACAAGTCTGCTAAGCGCTATGCCGGGGGGGGCTCTTTTTCTTTTTGTTGTATCAACGTGTGCGTCTCGAGTCTACGGCGTGTTTATTCGCGTACAGGAGAGATATTTGGTGGCGATTTGCGCTCGCTTTTTATTGGCTTTACCGTCATACTCTCAACATCGCGTGATCGGAAATCTGACGGCGTGTGATGTTATCGCACGGTCAGTAGGGGTGGTGGCGGATTGGGGATGCCGTCATCCAGCAGTGGATTGCCCATGGCTGACGATGATGATGATGATGATGATTTATAATCAGCACCCGCCTAAACCTCCTGATAATAAACCAAAAATGCTTTTGGATGGTTAGATTAAGAACAGTAAAAACCACACACACACACATCAATGATCACATGACATGGAAAATCGGAGTTTTATAGCCGCCATAAGTAGCGAAGAATCGACTCTGTGGTGGAGCGGTGGTGCAGTGGTTAGCGCACTGCGCTACGAAAACCCGGGCGACCAGAGTTCGATTCCCGCTCAAGGCCAACACCAGCAGCAAATATATAAACCAGTACCCGGGGCGTCGTCTAGGTCTACTCAGCCTTAACACGAGTAGCTGGTGCGGTGCGTAAAGATCAGCGTTGGGGTGACAACGACATCCGTGGTGCTGGCCACCCACCCCTCTGTGTGCTGTATCGGCCTTCATAGGTGCTCGCAAACAACACTTGCCTCCTAGTCTGTCAAAGGCTATACGGGGGAGATATTTGTCTTACTGTGGAGTACTAACTATGCATATATCAAGGCCGTAATTATAATATATATTGGGAGGGACACATCCAATATTCAAATATGCTCAAAATGTCCCCCTCAATATATTGCTATAAAATAGATTTCTGTTCATATGATTGTGGTTATGGTTGTACTTTATGAATCCCTAAAAAAAGAAAAGAAAAAACAGCAATGTAATACAATACACTATTAGACGTTATTGTAAAACATTAATATGAAGTCCATCCTGTGTGTTAGTGAATGTTTTAATATTTTAGGCAGGAAATGGCTGGAAATTCGTTTTCGAATGTAGATTTTTTTTTCTGGGGGGGGGGGGGGGGGCCCGCAGACCCCCTGGAATATTTGGTCCCCCCCAATGTTGACTCCATGGCTACAGCCTTGGTATATACACCTGCGCGAGTAGATCGTGCACAACGGGGGGCTGAGTGTGTATGTTACGTACATTGTCTTCCCATCGTATAAATGTCCCGTGGCTTTGCGCCATCTATACACGGCACGCCCGATTCGCTCTCCCGGCAACGGTGGTCGACGCAATGGGCCACTTCGCTTCTGTATTTTTTTTTTACCAGGTAAGACCCACTGAGATATACAGTTCTATTTCAAAAGCGATCCGGCCACAAATGATAGCTCAACGAAGTGGCTTATCACGTGAACATTTAGAGCGGTCAAACAACTCTAAACGCGTGTTGTCTAAATGTGGAGAAAAATCCACACAACCACGGGGAGAGAGAGAGACACGCAAACTCCGAATATACGTCCGCGTGCGGTGGGGTGAAGTGCAGACGCTCCCACCTCTTGCCGAGACGTGTAGCCAGCGTGGAAGAGTAGGCCAAAGACCCTCTTAGAGGCCGGAGGCGCTCTCTCTGCAGTTGCATGGAGCCGAGTTCTATTCCACCAGCAGTGGAGTCAGGGAAGCAATTGCAGGGCTGCGCATTTGTACGACGTTCACTGAATGGGCAGCGTGATGCCTTGGCAGACGAAATGCTTCTCATGTGCAGGCCGGTGCTGCCGCACAGAGGCAGCTGCCGCTGGAGGGGGGGGGGTCCCTATGCCTGGCTGCGGCAATGGTTGAGATGTCAATGTAAGGGAGCTCTGAGTTTCTGAAGCATGTAATCAAGAGCGACTATGTACGTATGTCAAACATTTGTCGTGCTAGTCGGAGGTGCAAAATGCAATTCCTTGTATTTTGCAAAACATTGTAACCAAGACGCCCGTAGATGAATACGTGCAAAATATTTTGCCAATATTTTTTTGGGCGGGGGGTGGGGTGATTGAATTTTTAGTTTTTTAAGGAAATGTAGGTTTCGAAATCGCTCAAATGTGATGTGAAATGCTGGCTCGTCGACAGGAACGCACGAATTAACTCAATTTATCGCTTACCTCCAAATCAAATTGTCTATATTTTCGACGGCATCTTCATCATCATCAGCATCGTCGTCGTGATGTCTCCACTGCTGGATGAATGTCCCCCAATCCCCGCCTCCTCCCCTGAATTCGTCATCATCCTCACTCACTCAAGATCATGCAACGCATGTTATAAATAACAAGCACAATAAATAACAAGCAGAATAAAAATAAATTGTACACATTGTAATCCTCGTAGCACACCTGCCTGCAACCCTGGGACTAATTTCATCGCTCCATCTCCCTGCAGTGGACGTGCTGTAGCATAGATCGTGTTATGAAAAACATTAGTAGCACGGTTGGTTACGTACGGTAGGAAAGAGGTTCACCAATACATAGATACATTATTATTAATATTTTACATTATCAATATAGAACGTATTTATTTAATGTATACAACTCTATTAATATATATAGCACGTTTAAATCTGCTTCATATTTTTGGTATCAAATGGAGAAATAAAATGTTCCGAGGAATGTTTAACTCGTGTTAATTTTCGCGGAAACGATACAGAATTAATTGGTAATGTCGAAACGATACATAATATATTGATTATGTAGAAACGATACGTAATATATTGATAATGTAGAAACGATACAGAATATATTGATAATGTAGAAACGATACGTAATATTTTGATAATATATAAAAGATACGTTATAATATTATATAAACAATACGTAATATATTGATGATTTAGAAACGTTACGTTATATATTGTTAATTTAGAAACGATACGTAATAAAATTGATATTATATAAACGAAACGTTATTTCTTGATATTATATAAACGATACGTTATTTCTTGATATTATATAAACGATACGTGATATATTGATACAATATAAACGATACGTAATATATTGATATTATATAAATGATACATAACATATTGATAATTTAGAAACGATACGTGATATATTGATGTTATATAAACGATAGGTAATATATTGAGGACTTGAAAACGATAGATAAAATATTGATATTATAGGAACGATTCGCAATCTGCTGTCGACCACCATAGGCACCGACACGCTCCCCCGTGATGGCGCGATGAGCAGCACAACAACAACAACCAACAACAACAACAACCAACAACACTCTCACTGGCAACAGCGTGCCCGGTTCGATCTCCTGCCGCGTCAAGCTGCTACCAACAGGCACACTCACTCACTCACTCACCCACTCACTCACTCACTCAGCCCCACTCACTCACTCACTCGGCCCCACTCACTCACTCACTCAGCCCCACTCACTCACTCACTCAGCCCCACTCACTCACTCAGCCCCACTCACTCACTCACTCAGCCCCGCTCACTCACTCACTCAGCCCCACTCACTCACTCACTCAGCCCCACTCACTCACTCACTCGGCCCCACTCACTCACTCACTCGGCCCCACTCACTCACTCACTCGGCCCCACTCACTCACTCACTCGGCCCCACTCACTCACTCACTCGGCCCCACTCACTCACTCACTCGGCCCCACTCACTCACTCGGCCCCACTCACTCACTCACTCGGCCCCACTCACTCACTCACTCGGCCCCACTCACTCACTCACTCGGCCCCACTCACTCACTCGGCCCCATTCACTCACTCGGCCCCACTCACTCACTCACTCGGCCCCACTCACTCACTCACTCGGCCCCACTCACTCACTCACTCGGCCCCACTCACTCACTCACTCGGCCCCACTCACTCACTCACTCGGCCCCACTCACTCACTCACTCGGCCCCACTCACTCACTCACTCGGCCCCACTCACTCACTCACTCGGCCCCACTCACTCACTCACTCAGCTCGACTCACTCACTCGGCCCCACTCACTCACTCACTCGGCCCCACTCACTCACTCACTCACTCGGCCCCACTCACTCACTCGGCCCCACTTACTCACTCACTCACTCGGCCCCACTCACTCACTCACTCGGCCCACTCACTCACTCACTCGGCCCCACTCACTCACTCACTCGGCCCCACTCACTCACTCACTCGGCCCCACTCACTCACTCACTCGGCCCCACTCACTCACTCACTCACTCGGCCCCACTCACTCACTCACTCACTCGGCCCCACTCACTCACTCACTCACTCGGCCCCACTCACTGACTCACTCGGCCCCACTCACTCACTCACTCGGCCCCACTCACTCACTCACTCGGCCCCACTCACTCACTCACTCGGCCCCACTCACTCACTCACTCGGCCCCACTCACTCACTCACTCACTCACTCGGCCCCACTCACTCACTCACTCGGCCCCACTCACTCACTCGGCCCCACTCACTCACTCGGCCCCACTCACTCACTCACTCGGCCCCACTCACTCACTCACTCACTCGGCCCCACTCACTCACTCACTCGGCCCCACTCAGTCACTCACTCACTCGGGCCCACTCACTCACTCACTCGGCCCCACTCACTCACTCACTCGGCCCCACTCACTCACTCACTCGGCCCCACTCACTCACTCACTCGGCCCCACTCACTCACTCGGCCCCACTCACTCACTCAATCGGCCCCACTCACTCACTCACTCGGCCCCACTCACTCACTCACTCACTCGGCCCCACTCACTCACTCACTCACTCGGCCCCACTCACTCACTCACTCGGCCCCACTCACTCACTCGGCCCCACTCACTCACTCACTCACTCGGCCCCACTCACTCACTCACTCGGCCCCACTCACTCACTCACTCGGCCCCACTCACTCACTCACTCGGCCCCACTCACTCACTCACTCGGCCCCACTCACTCACTCGGCCCCACTCACTCACTCGGCCACACTCACTCACTCGGCCACACTCACTCACTCAGCCCCACTCACTCACTCACTCGGCCCCACTCACTCACTCACTCGGCCCCACTCACTCACTCACTCGGCCCCACTCAGTCACTCACTCACTCGGCCCCACTCACTCACTCACTCGGCCCCACTCACTCACTCGGCCCCACTCACTCACTCGGCCCCACTCACTCACTCGGCCCCACTCACTCACTCGGCCCCACTCACTCACTCAATCGGCCCCACTCACTCACTCACTCGGCCCCACTCACTCACTCACTCACTCGGCCCCACTCACTCACTCAATCGGCCCCACTCACTCACTCACTCGGCCCCACTCACTCACTCGGCCCCACTCACTCACTCACTCACTCGGCCCCACTCACTCACTCACTCGGCCCCACTCACTCACTCACTCGGCCCCACTCACTCACTCACTCGGCCCCACTCACTCACTCACTCGGCCCCACTCACTCACTCGGCCCCACTCACTCACTCGGCCACACTCACTCACTCGGCCACACTCACTCACTCAGCCCCACTCACTCACTCACTCGGCCCCACTCACTCACTCACTCGGCCCCACTCACTCACTCACTCGGCCCCACTCACTCACTCACTCACTCACTCACTCGGCCCCACTCACTCACTCACTCGGCCCCACTCAGTCACTCACTCACTCGGCCCCACTCACTCACTCACTCGGCCCCACTCACTCACTCACTCGGCCCCACTCACTCACTCACTCGGCCCCACTCACTCACTCACTCGGCCCCACTCACTCACTCACTCACTCGGCCCCACTCACTCACTCACTCGGCCCCACTCACTCACTCACTCGGCCCCACTCACTCACTCAATCGGCCCCACTCACTCACTCACTCGGCCCCACTCACTCACTCACTCGGCCCCACTCACTCACTCACTCACTCACTCGGCCCCACTCACTCACTCGGCCCCACTCACTCACTCACTCGGCCCCACTCACTCACTCACTCGGCCCCACTCACTCACTCACTCACTCGGCCCCACTCACTCACTCGGCCCCACTCACTCACTCACTCACTCACTCACTCACTCACTCGGCCCCACTCACTCACTCACTCGGCTCCACTCACTCACTCACTCGGCCCCACTCACTCACTCACTCGGCCCCACTCACTCACTCGGCCACACTCACTCACTCGGCCACACTCACTCACTCGGCCCCACTCACTCACTCACTCACTCGGCCCCACCCACTCACTCACTCGGCCCCACTCACTCACTCGGCCCCACTCACTCACTCGGCCCCACTCACTCACTCACTCGGCCCCACTCACTCACTCGGCCCCACTCACTCACTCGGCCCCACTCACTCACTCGGCCCCACTCACTCACTCAATCGGCCCCACTCACTCACTCACTCGGCCCCACTCACTCACTCACTCACTCGGCCCCACTCACTCACTCACTCGGCCCCACTCACTCACTCACTCGGCCCCACTCACTCACTCACTCGGCCCCACTCACTCACTCACTCGGCCCCACTCACTCACTCACTCACTCGGCCCCACTCACTCACTCACTCACTCGGCCCCACTCACTCACTCGGCCCCACTCACTCACTCGGCCACACTCACTCACTCGGCCACACTCACTCACTCGGCCCCACTCACTCACTCACTCGGCCCCACCCACTCACTCACTCACTCGCCCCACTGCCCCACGATGATGGCGATGCTGCAATGCGCCGATGAGTTCCAACGAGGACGAAACCGCTGTACTGTGTGCATTGTCGTGGGTGCCGCGGTGGCTATGAGATGTTCACTACCTCGCCTGGTGTGCAGGAGGTCGTGGGTTCGATCCCGATCCTGACGTCTGTTTGTTTATTTGGAGTCTGCGTCTCTCTCTTCGTGGTCATGTGGAATTTTCCCCGGGTCCTCCGGTCTTTCCCTCCACATTTAGAAGCACGCGTTTAGAGTATTTGGGCTTCATCTTCTTGGTTCTTTCGGTAAAGTCACGTAGAAGGGAAGTAATAAAATAATAAAAATAAAAGATAATAAAATAATTCTCACGACGTTTCGGCCACAACGCAAGCAGCCGTCCTCAGGTGAAAAATTAAACACCACCAAGCTGCTTGCTTTGTGGCCGAAACGTCGTGAGAATTATTTTATTATCTTTATTTTTATTATTTTATTACTTCCCTTCTATGTGACTTTACCGAAAGAACCAAGAAGATGAATCCCTGCAGTCACGAAAGCTTTAAATCGAAAAGTATTTGGGCTGCTACACATTTCCACGTGATGAGCTGCTTCGTTGAGCTATCATTTGTGGCCAGGTCATGTCTGAAAAAGAGCTACATCGTTCAGTGGGCCTAACCTGGTCAAATACATAATAGCGTCGGTGGGCTGTTTGTTTACACGCCGCGCCTGCCTGATGATAGATAAAGTTCACGAGAGATGATTACCAAAGCCCCGATTACAGGAAATCACTGGTTGCGAAACAACCGTATAAGCTACTTACTTGATTATGTCCGCTTGTTTGGTCTGTTTGTGGGGGGGGGGGATCTAAAAAACATATTTTCGTTTCATGTTTTGAAACTCCAACGCACCATCGGCTCGGTGAGCGGTGAGTCTCTGGTGTCGTTTTCGTTGTCTTCAAGAATTTTTTTTTTAAAGGGAATTTTTTTGTTTGAAAATTACTCTTTAAATAAATATAATTGAAAATTAAAACCGTGAAGCAATTCACCGTGACGAATCTCCCCGTGTCTTTGCTTCGCTACTCCTGGACGGGTTTCGTACTTGTCAGTTTTTTTTATTTTTTTACAAATTTGGCCCGGAAAGCGAAACTATACCGACGGACTATAACATTCCATAATCTTAGTTCTTTCGGTAAAGTCACGTAGGTAAAAAATTAAATTAAAATTAATAAAAAATATAAAAAAACGACGTTTCGGAGGCAACACAAGTCTCCGTCATCAGGTGGGACCGTCACAGCCAGATTTGCTGCAGCAAATCTGGCTGTGACGGAGACTTGTGTTGCCTCCGAAACGTCGTTATTTTTTTCATTATTTTTTTTTTATTAATTTTAATTTCATTTTTTACCTACGTGACTTTACCGAAAGAACTAAGATTATGAATCCTTGCAGTCACGAAAGCTTCAAATCTAGAATTATAACATTCCACATTTGTTTCATTTGTAATGTGGAGGCAGAGAATGGACTTGTGCCGCTCTTGTTATGTTCTTTGCGGGAGATCTGGCCTTGGAGACAATGCGGCCGTGTGTTATTGGCGACAAGCGGAGGGCAGGCGTTTCAAGAAATCCCACTCGAGAACGATGTTTGTTTCTAGATTTGAAGCTTTCGTGCCTGCAAAGATTCATCTGCTTAGTTCTTTCGGTAAAGTCACGTAGACGGGAAATAATAAAGAATAAAAATAAAACATAATAAAATACAATTCTCACGACGTTTCGGCCACAACGCAAGCAGCCGTCCTCAGGTGAAGAACAGGGCTGTCGGAAAGACACTGCGTCTGAACATTCTTTCCGACAGCCCTGTTCTTCACCTGAGGACGGCTGCTTGCGTTGTGGCCGAAACGTCGTGAGAATTGTATTTTATTATTTCTAGATTTGGAGCTTTCGTGACTGCAAGGGTTCATACTCTTAGTTCTTTCGGTAAAGTCACGTAGGTAAAAAATGAAAATAATTCATTATTATTTTATTTTTATTTCATTTTTTACCTACGTGACTTTACCGAAAGAACTAAGAGTACGATATTCGTAGGTTTTTTCGGTAAAGTCACGTAGGTAAAACATTAAAATTAATAAAAGTAAAATAAAATAAAAATCACGACGTTTCGGAGGCAACACAAGCTTCCGTCTTCAGGTGGAACCGTCACAGCCACGACAGCTGTATCAAGTAAATGAGAGATTTCAGGAGCTACCACTCCGTTTATATAATGGTAAACGTCGTGATTTTTATTTTATTTTACTTTAATTAATTTTAATGTTTTACCTACGTGACTTTACCGAAAGAACCTACGAATATGAATCCTTGCAGTCACGAAAGCTTCAAATCTAGAATTAAGAGTACGATGTTTGTTTGCCGAAGTTTCAAATGAAGATCAATCAGCCCAACGTTTTTTTTTTTAAACGTGTAGGTGGACACTACTATGTGTCCTATAAAGAAAGACGGGGGGGGGCGGGGGGTGAAACGGTATATCCGTGATTCCTACAACCCGTAAAGAAAAGATGGTGAATATTATGTATCATGTGATTGTGTTGCTGTTGTTACAATTTTCGGACATATTCGTTTTACCATGGTACAAACACAATGCACTATGGGTTTTTTTACATTCATTCCGTGGCTTGCATCAATTAGCATTGCTTTTTTACCATGGTAAATATTCAATACCGTGGGGTTTTGTTTTTATAATCATAGAACCATGGAAAAAGATTGTATTCGATATCAATTCCAACTATGCGTATCGATGGACGATACCATGTGTCCTGCAAACTTGGTGGGGGTGTAGGCAAAGGGAAAGGCGTGATTCAAGTTCAAGTTTCAAGTTTCATTTATTTGGTATATCCCTGTGAGTCATGCGGCTCTTAACTCGGGTGCAAACGCAACAAACAAAATATGAACACAGAAAGATCTTAAAGCGACGACGCGAAACAGAAACATCCAGGAATAAACCAGCAAATATTCAAAAACCCGTATTAAAACGCTGTGTGAAAAAAACCCCTGTAAAGCACTTGGTACGGCCCGTGATAGCCTGCAAATCAACACTCGTGCCCTCTGTGTGACTCTTCCCTTTGGGGGCTGCCCGTGCATCAATGTGGTACAGCGCCGGCATACAGATGTGGAATGTACCATCGTGATGTGTAATGGGGGGGGGGGGGTCCGAATGTTCACAAAACAAACTTGTGTATGAGACATTTCAATAGACAACAACATGACAGATGATGATGATGAATGTGCTGTGCAGTTATAACTATTGATATATTTTTCTTGGTTCTTTCGGAATGGAAATAATAAAATAATAAAAATAAAACATGTTTTATTTTTATTATTTTATGTTTTATTTTTATTATTTTATTATTTCCATTCTACGTGACTTTACCGAAAGAACCAAGAAGATGAATCCCTGCAGTCTCGAAAGCTTTAAATCGATATTTATATATTATTAATGCAACTACACAGTGTCGCAGCCAATCTGTTAATCCACTGCTGGATGAGGAGGGGCTTCACAATCTCGTGCAAGTCACGGGGGGCTATTTGACCATACTTGACCATACTTATCAGTGACAATGCACGTGTTGACAGTACAGCAGAGATTTTTCACTGCGTGACCTCATGCTGCACCCCATCACGTAGCCCCCCCACCCCCCCTCCTCTCCCACCAGATTATCCGATAGCACCTGTTATGCATGGCTGGTGGTCACCCATCCAAATACCGTCCAGGCTCAAGCCTGTTCAGTTTATTATTACGTGTGTGAGGGAGGGCGAAACGCTCTATCCCGTTCAGACAAGATAGATGGGGATGAGTCTGCAGGCTGCAAGTGTCATTTGTGTAAACGGGTGAGAGATCAACTGGTCAGGAGTAGCCTCGTTTACAAGAGTGATTGAATGAGTGAATGATTGAATGAGCGAATGATTGAATGAGTGAATGATTGAATGAGTGAATGAGCGAATGATTGAATGATTAAATGGGTGAATGATTGAATGATTGAATGAGTGAATGAGAGAATGATTGAATGAGCGAATGATTGAATGAGTGAATTATTGAATGAGCGAATGATTGAATGAGCGAATGAGCGAATGATTGAATGAGTGAATGAACGAATGATTGAATGAGTGAATGATTGAATGAGTGAATGAGCGAATTAGCGAATGATTGAATGAGTGAATGATTGAATGAGTGAATTATTGAATGAGTAAATGATTGAATGAGTGAATGATTGAATGAGCGAACGATTGAATGATTGAATGAATGAATGATTGAATGAACGAATGAAGAAGCGCCCTCGCGTCCAGCGACTGCGCGTTGCGTGTGAACACCGCACGTGGAGAGAGAGAGAGACTGCACCCCATTAGACAACACCTTGTCGCACAACTCTATGGATCTCTGTGCAACTCTATGGATCTCTGTGTGCAACTCTATGGATCTCTATGTAACTCTATGGATCTCTACGTAACTCTATGGATCTCTGTGCAACTATATGGATCTCTATGCAACTCTATGGATCTCTGTGTAACTCTATGGATCTTTATGTAACTCTATGGACCTCTATGTAACTCTATGGATCTCTATGTAACTCTATGGCTCTCTGTGTAACTCTATGGATCTCTGTGTAACTCTATGGATCTCTGTGTAACTCTATGGATCTTTATGTAACTCTATGGATCTCTACGTAACTCTATGGATCTCTGTGTAACTCTATGGATCTCTGTGCAACTCTATGGATCTCTACGTAACTCTATGGCTCTCTATGTGTATATCTCAATGTATCTGTGTCTATCTCAATGTATCTCTACGGATCTCTATGTGTCTCTTACAGATTCCTACGGATCTGTGTATATCTCAATGTATCTCTACGGATCTCTATGTGTCTCTTACAGATTCCTACGGATCTGTGTATATCTCAATGTATCTCTACGGATCTCTATGTGTCTCTTACAGATTCCTACGGATCTGTGTATATCTCAATGTATCTCTACGGATCTCTATGTGTCTCTTACAGATTCCTACGGATCTGTGTATATCTCAATGTATCTCTACGGATCTCTCTTGGCAATCTTGGGCTGTGCTCATTCTTGTTCTACAAGTCTGCTCAACGGGGCCTTAGCAGCTGAGTTCGAGGCTGGGTGTGAGTCCGAGTCTCGGATATCGCTCACCGCCCGTGTTCGATATCCGTGGCTGGGAATCGGTCTCGGGTCACCGGGTTCATAGGCCAGGGGCGTGCCCTTTGCACCACCACTCCCACGCCCGCATGCATCCATCACAATTATTGACGAATCATTAGACTTACACTTGTATCTTCTTGGTTCTGTCGGTAAAGTCACGTAGAATGGGAATAATGAAATAATACAAATAAAACTGAATACAATAATTCTCACGACGTCTCGGCCACAACGCAAGCAGCCGTCCTCAGGTGAAGAACAGGTCTGTCGGAAAGACAGATTCTGTTCAGACGCTGTCTTTCCGACAGACCTGTTCATTCAGACGCTGTCTTTCCGACAGCCCTGTTCTTCACCTGAGGACGGCTGCTTGCGTTGTGGCCGAAACGTCGTGAGAATTGTATTTTATTATGTTTTATTTTTATTATTTTATTATTTCCATTCTACGTGACTTTACCGAAAGAACCAAGAAGATGAATCCCTGCAGTCACGAAAGCTTTAAATCGAAATTTTATGATGTTTTATTATTTTATTATTTCCCTTCTACGTGACTTTACCGAAAGAACCAAGAAGATGAATCCCTGCAGTCACGAAAGCTTTACATCGAAACTTGCACTTGTAGTTGGTGTCCACATATATTGATATTTCTCGGGTGATTTCCATTGACAACATCGCCACCTTGCAACTCGTACTCCGGCGTCATTCATGTCAACTCATGAATGACCCTGGGGATATAATGTATATCAACTTATTATCCTCCCTTCTGGGAAGGCGCTGCTGTTACCAACCCAGTATCTCACTCATCAGGAAGGACGCTGCTGCTGCTTCTGCTGCTATGCGAACAGAGCAGAGCAACGGTGGCGTCCAGAATAAAACTCCTCTTCATTCGAGACCCAAACATCATCATCATCATTCTAGATTTGAAGCTTTCGTGACTGCAACGATTCATACTCTTAGTTTTTTCGGTAAAGTCACGTAGGTAAAAAATGAAATTAAAATTAATACAAATAAAAAAATAAAAATCACGAAGTTTTGGAGGCAACACAAGTCTCCGTCATCAGGTGGGACCGTCACCGCTAAATTTGCTGTATCAAGTGAGGCAGGGATTCCAAGATGCACGTTCTTAAATACAAGTTAATGGGGAGGAGGGGGGAGGAGCTTATCAGAATGTGGTAGCCAATGAATGGAACGTACCGAAAAAAACTTCGAATATCATCATCATCATCGCGCCTCGTCTTGGCTTTGACTTCCCTCCTCCTTCACATCAACACCAGGCCGATGCGTTGCGTCTTCTTCGTGAATGTTAAATTAAAGGGCACGAGCCACAGCAGTGGTATTGCGGTGATGCAACCCAAACTGTGGGGCCGATGCATCGACCCTGACGCCCGCTGTCTATGTGGAGTGTGCATGTTCTCCCCGTGGTCCCGCGGATTTTTCTTCGGATTCCTCCAATTTCTCTCTCCTCCACGTTTAGAATCAACGTAACGCGTTTAGATGCTACGGCTGATATGAATGTCTACGTGATGACGAGCCACTACGTCGAGCTATCATGATCGATATCCAGGAGGAGAAAGAGAGACACCGCAAACTCCCTCTTATATACCAGGCGAGGTAGTTAACATCTCCTAGCCACCGTAATAATGATGAGACAGACGACACAGACTCATAATATACATCAGGCATCTTTAGGGTCAGGATTGAACCCACAACCTCCTGTATACCAGGCGAGGTAGTTAATATCTCCTAGCCACCGTGGTGATGATGATGGGACGCAGACTCAATATACTGCAGGCATCTTGAGGGCTGTGATCGAACCCGCGACCTCCTGTACACCAGGCGAGGTAGTTAACATCTCCCAGCCACCGTGATGATTATGAGACAGACGCAGACTCAATACACAGCAGGCATCTTGAGGTTCCTGATCGAGCCCACGACCTCCTGTACACCAGGCGAGGTAGTTAACATCTCCTAGCCACCGTGATGATTATGAGACAGACGCAGACTCAATACACAGCAGGCATCTTCAGGGTCGTGATCGAACCCACGACCTCCTGTACACCAGGCGAGGTAGTTAACATCTCCCAGCCACCGTGATGATGATGAGAGAGAGACACGCAAACTCCAAATATACAGCAGCAGGCGTCAGGGTCGGAATCAAACCCACGACCTCCTGTACACCAGGCGAGGTAGTTAACATCTCCCAGCCACCGCGGGGCACATCACCCGCCCTCCCCCACCCCGCACACCCACGACCGCGAGCCTCGGCTTATCTCTCGGGCCATCAAAGGAGGGCATTATAATTTTTCTTGTGTTTTTATTCCCCCCCCTTACCCCATCTCTCCCTTCCCCCACCCGCTCCTCCGTCTGTAATTAAACCGCGAATCCCGGAGCCCCTCGGGCTTTTTCGATGTCGGGGAAGAGATAGCCGCTGCCTCTGTAATGGGTGTCGCCGCGATGCTCGATCATTCTTGCGCGGCGGTGGAAACGGAATGACACGGGACGGACAACCTTCGACTTGAATTCACCATCTTACAACAACAACAGCAAAACCCATGCCTTTTCGAGTTATTTGGCTGCTATACATTTCCACGTGATGATGATGAGCTATACAGCTCAGTGGGCCTTAGCTGGTAAAAATAAAAAAAAATCATACAAATCGGTCGTGGTGGTGCTGGTGGTGGTGGTAGTGCTGGAGGGGAGCGGTGGTGTAGCGGTTAGCACGCTGCGCTACGAACCCGGCGACCCCGAGTTCGATTCCCGCTCGCGGCGAACACCCAGTGACGATTATCTGAACCGGTCCTGGGCCTTCCCAAGTACCTGGGTGCGGTGTGTAAAGACACCACCAGTGGGGAGACAAAGACGGCCGAGCGTGGTGCTCGCCACCCATCCCCCTCGTGTGCACTGTCCGGCCTGCATAGGTGCTACTCGCTAGCAGCAATTTGCCCCAACAGCCCGTTAAGTCTTTACGGGGGATCTTTATCTTTGTTTGGTAGTGCTGGTGGTGGTGGTGGCTTTGATGGTCCGAATACATTCCGGCCCGCGTATTATCGGCGCGCAGTCATCAAAAAGTCACGCAAACATTCTGTGCCAACTCTGTCTGACTTTAAGTCGTTTTAGCGTTAAAATAGCGCGGCGCCAGTTGGCAAATGGCTTGTCTGCAATTCATGGGGGAAGGTAAAAAATATATAATATATTTTTGTGACTCAGTACGAAGTACTGTGTTAGCTGCCTCGCCTGGTATACAGGAGGTTCGTGGGTTAGATTTCGACCCTGAAGCCTGCTGCTGTATATTTGGAGTTTGCGTGTGTTTCTCTCTCTCTCTCCCGGTGGTCGCGTGGATTTTTCTCCGGGTCCCCCGATTTTTCCCCTCCACGTTTAGAAACACGTGCTTCGAGTATTTGGCTGCTATACATTTCCATGTGATAAGCCCCTTCAATGGGCAATCATTTGTGGCCAGGTCGTTTCTGAAAAGGAGCGGTACAGCTCAGTGGGCCTTACCTGGGTACAATAAAATAAAATTTCGATTTAAATCTTTCGTGACTGCAGGGATTCATCTTCTTGGTTCTTTCGGTAAAGTCACGTAGAAGGGAAATAATACAATTATAATTATTATTTTATCATGTTTTATTTTATTACTTTATTACTTCCCTTCTACGTGACTTTACCGAAAGAACCAAGAAAATAAAATTAAAGTTTAGTTTAATTAGCGAGGAGCGCCGATGAAGGAACAGCGACACGACACGAACTCTCTCTCTCTGCATCGTGGCCAGCAGCAGCAGACATTGGTATCCAGCTCCTGAACGCGTTCCTCATCATACGCAAGAAGAAAGATCAGCATCAGAACGTTTATTTAGTCTACGGGTGGAATCCGATGATCTATGAAGCTCCTTAATTTCACAGATGTCTAGCCAGGGCGGGTCAAGAATACGAAGACTAAGCTACAACAACAACAACAAAAACCAACTCCACTGCGGACGATAAATAGGGAACAGAACGAGTGGGCGAACCCATCTGAGGGTGGAGCGGCGCACGCAAAACCCACGGCAGCCTCTTAACCGTGGCCACGAGAGAGCTTCAGTAAAAGTTAACGACTCTAATCGTGGCACCATCCCCCTCTCTCCCTGTGTCTCCCCCTCTCTCCCCGTGTCTCCCCGTGTCTCCCTCTCTCCCTGTGTCTCTCCTCTCCCCGTGACTCTCCTCTCCCCGTGTCTCTCATCTCCCCGTGTCTCCCCGTGCCTCCCCGTGTCTCCCCGTGCCTCCCCGTGTCTCCCTGTGTCTCCCTGTGTCTCCCCGTGTCTCCCCGTGCCCCCCCCCCCCCGTGCCTCCCGTGTCTCCCTGTGTCTCCCCGTGCACCCCCCCCCCCCGTGCCTCTCCGTGCCTCCCCGTGTCTCCCCGTGTCTCCCCGTGTCTCCCTGTGTCTCCCTGTGTTTCCCCGTGTCTCCCCGTGCCCCCCCCCCCGTGCCTCCCGTGTCTCCCCGTATCTCCCCGTGTCTCTCCTCTCCCCGTGTCTCTCCTCTCCCCGTGTCTCTCTTCTCCCCGTGTCTCTCCTCTCCCTGTGTCTCTCTCTCTCTCCCCGTCTTCCTTTCTCTCCCTGTCTCCTCCTCTCTCCCTGTGTATCCTCCCCTCTGTTCATGTCTTCCCCTCTCTCCATCTCTCCCCGTGTCTCTCACTCTCTCCCCCGCGTTTCCCTCTGGTCCTGCTTAAGCTCAGCCTCCTCAATATGTCCCCGGTGCATGGAGGGTTAAAGAGGTAAAACCTCGTGCGGGTCACGGGGTCAAGTGGCGGTGAGATGCACCCCACTGAGAATGCCGGGTTCACATTTGGGTTTAAGCGACCCGCCCCCCAAATCACGGTGACCAAACCGGGATCTCGAGTCTCGCGAGTTGACCGTCTAAGCCAGGTCACCAGTGACTCACATAGGGACTCATAGACTCACATAGGGACTCATAGACTCACATAGAGACTCATAGGCTCACATAGGGACTCATAGACTCACATAGGGACTCATAGACTCACATAGGGACTCATAGACTCACATAGAGACTCATAGACTCACATAGGGACTCATAGACTCACATAGGGACTCATAGACTCACATAGGGACTCATAGGCTCACATAGAGACTCATAGGCTCACATAGAGACGCATAGACTCACATAGGGACTCATAGGCTCACATAGAGACTCATAAACTCACATAGGGACTCATAGACTCACATAGAGACTCATAGACTCACATAGGGACTCATAGACTCACATAGGGACTCATAGACTCACATAGGGACTCATAGGCTCACATAGAGACTCATAGGCTCACATAGAGACGCATAGACTCACATAGGGACTCATAGGCTCACATAGAGACTCATAAACTCACATAGGGACTCATAGACTCACATAGGGACTCATAGACTCACATAGGGACTCATAGACTCACATAGAGACTCATAGACTCACATAGAGACTCATAGACTCACATAGAGACTCATAGACTCACATAGGGACTCATAGACTCACATAGGGACTCATAGACTCACATAGGGACTCATAGACTCACATAGAGACTCATAGACTCACATAGGGACTCATAGACTCACATAGGGACTCATAGACTCACATAGGGACTCATAGACTCACATAGAGACTCATAGACTCACATAGGGACTCATAGACTCACATAGGGACTCATAGACTCACATAGGGACTCATAGACTCACATAGACTGAGCTGCGATCGAGCCGCGTTCTCAAGTCTAGCGAGGTGATGGCCTCAGCCTGGTCACCAGTGACTCACATAGAGACTCATCGACTCACACAGAGACCCATAGACTCCCACAGAGACCCGTAGAATCACACATAGAGACCCGTATATACTGACATAGAGACCCGGAAACTCACATAGACCCATATACTCACATAGAGACCCGTATACTAATACAGAGACCCATAGACTTACATAGACCCATATACTCACACAGAGAACTATAGACTCACACAGAGACCCGTAGAATCACACATAGAGACCCGTAAACTCACAGAGACCCATATACTCACACAGAGACCCATAGACTCACATAGGGTCGCCGAGTTCGTAGAGCAGCGCGCTAACCGCAGCACCACCGCTCCACACATTTACATATAAACAAAGATCCCCCATATAGCCTTCTCCGGGTCCTCCGGTTCCCCCCCCCCCCCCCACATTTAGAATCAACATCACGCGTTTAGAGTATTCGGCTGCGATACTATTCGCTATTATTTGTGGCCAGGTTGCTTCTGAACAAGTATAACCCGTAAAAACTAAGTTTTTCACTATAAATCCTTATATGCGTGGCGGCTAGAGTCCTCTCGTCCTCTGGCTTGAGATGGCTGCCACCTATGGGTCAGATGATTGCATAGCAGCATTAAGCAATTGGTAACTAAATATAATATTTTTGTGCTAAAAAGTGTAACGTTTTGTAAAAAAAAATGTCACGAACATTAATTGTCACGCACAACGAGTCTGTGTGCAAAATGTCAGCTCAATTGGATCACGCGAAGTGGGTTAAAAAACGACCGAAAGATTTGCACGGTCGTAAGCGCGCAAGCAAGCAAGCAAGTGAACTTAATATAAAGGATTTAAAAAGAGCTCAATGGGGCCCTACCTGGTCAAATAAAAATAGTTCATAATTTATCTTCTTGGTTCTTTGAAGACGGCTGCTTGCGTTGTGGCCGAAACGTCGTGAGAATTATATTATTTTATTACGTTTTATTATTTTATTACTTCCCTTCTACGTGACTTTACCGAAAGAACCAAAGAAGATGAATCCCTGCAGTCACGAAAGCTTTAAATCGAAAGTTCATCATTTAGTTTAGCTTTTCCTGGATAAATAAGTAATCATCACCGTTCAGTAGTGGCTTGAGAAAGAATGTACAGGTCTTGTACCTTTACCTGTTCTTGTTAACTTTCACTCCACAGCGCCGTATTTGCACTTCTAATTGTGGAGTTGCAAGCGCGATGAGACATTTGATAAATCAATCGCATTATGTCCCTGATGATGATTAAGATATCGATTACAATGATGATGATGATGATGATTAGGACATTGATGGCAATGATGATGACGGTGACCGGCCCTACGATGGCATTGCTGTACGCACGCTTTGTATGCGTCAAATGTAGCGCAGTTTGTGTGTTGCGATGATGACAAGAAGTGCCACGGTTCGACTCCCGACCCGGGCGCATGTCCGCGTGGAGTTTGTGTCTCTCCCTGTTCTCCGTCGAGTTTCCTCATCCAGAGCAAGCACAACAAAACACACACGCGCACACAATGTGACCGATATTAGCCCCAACATTCCGATACCAAATTAATTACCCGAATCTTAATCAAATAGAGTCTCGCACACACACACCAGCATCAGCAAGCAGCACAGCAGAGCAGAATACGTGGCAGGACCCTGCTGAAAGAAAGCCCGAGTCTTGAGACTCACCCACGAGGCTTCCCAACAAAGCCTGCGCCTACAATGAGGCACAGTGACCCGGCAGAGACATCAGAGGAGCAGAGCGAGCCCTCATCGCTGTCTCAAAACACGCGCCCGCATGCCTCCTGCACTCTGGAACATACCCGAGCCGCCTTCTGCGGTAGGCACGGATGACTTGCGCCGTCTCGTTTGACCGGTACAGATAGTGAGAGCAGCAGCATTTTGTCAAAAAAAGAAAGAAATAACATTGTTGTACATTATATATATGTGCGCGTGTGTGTGTGTTTGTTACAACCGTGACGCGCTTCGCATTAGCTGAGTCGAGTGAGGGAGGTAGGGGCGCGCGCTCAGGATGTCCACTTGGGAGTCGCGTCTCTCTCGGCTCTTCGTGAGGACTTACTGCGTGGTGACCCAACTCCACTAAGGGGCACACCGCCGTCTCGCGCTCATCAGGCGTCCGTATTGTTGCTGTCTATTGAAATATTTAGGGGGGAGAGTTTTTAAATTTTAATTTTTTTTTACCGAATTCGATTTAAAGTAAATAAAATAATTTGCCTCTTCTTCTTGTGGTTACCTTTTTTTTGCCAGCCCTCCTGGTCTATCTATCTCGAGACTTTTAAAGCTTTAAAGTGTCACGACCGGTGGGATTGAAGTCGAGTGCACGGTAAGTTTATATATATATACATACAGACACATTGCGTGATTAAAGAGTCCAACCCATGTTGCGGCTGTTATCGCAGTGCTTCAGCGGAGGAAAGGGCAAATTCTAAAATAAATACATTTTACTTTGAGCCCTTTCTCAATCCACCGCTGGGAGACAGTCTACAACTATACTGCTGGGGGGGGGGTGCGGTCGGGGCGTTTGACCATACTTCACCACGCTGGTCAAGGTGGATGTGCAGGAGGCTGTCTGAGATATTCACTTCGACAGCCGTGGCCGGGAGTTGAACTTCCATTCCGCCGTGTTCGTTGTGTGAAGCGCTCACCATGTCTCTACGTATCTCTATGTATATATATGTATATCTGTGTCTCTATGCGTGTCTATGTATATATATGTATCTCTGTGTCTCTATGTGTCTCTATGTATCGCTATGTATCTCTATGCGTCTCTATGCGTCTCTATGTATCTCTATGTATCTCTATGTGTCTCTATGTATCTCTATGTATCTCTATGTGTCTCTATGTGTCTCTATGCGTCTCTATGCGTCTCTATGCGTCTCTATGTGTCTCTATGCGTCTCTATGCGTCTCTATGTATCTCTATGTGTCTCTATGCGTCTCTATGTATCTCTATGTGTCTCTATGCGTCTCTATGCATCTCTATGTATCTCTATGTATCTCTATGTATCTCTATGCGTCTCTATGCATCTCTATGTGTCTCTATGTATCTCTGTTTCTCTATGTGTCTCTATGCGTCTCTATGTATCTCTATGTTTCTCTATGTGTCTCTATGTATCTCTATGTGTCTCTATGTATCTCTGTTTCTCTATGTGTCTCTATGCGTCTCTATGTATCTCTATGTTTCTCTATGTGTCTCTATGCGTCTCTATGCATCTCTATGTATCTCTATGTGTCTCTATGTGTCTCTATGTATCTCTATGTTTCTCTATGTGTCTCTATGTATCTCTATGTTTCTCTATGTGTCTCTATGCGTCTCTATGTATCGCTATGTATCTCTATGTGTCTCTATGTGTCTCTCTGTGTCTCTATGTATCTCTGTGTCTCTATGTATCTCTATGTGTCTCTGTGTCTTTATGTATCTCTATGGGTCTCGATGTGTCTCTGTATCTCTATGTATCGCTATGTATCTCTATGCGTCTCTATGCGTCTCTATGTATCTCTATGTATCTTTATGTGTCTCTATGTATCTCTATGTATCTCTATGTGTCTCTATGTGTCTCTATGCGTCTCTATGCGTCTCTATGCGTCTCTATGTGTCTCTATGCGTCTCTATGCGTCTCTATGTATCTCTATGTGTCTCTATGCGTCTCTATGTATCTCTATGTGTCTCTATGCGTCTCTATGCATCTCTATGTATCTCTATGTATCTCTATGTATCTCTATGCGTCTCTATGCATCTCTATGTGTCTCTATGTATCTCTGTTTCTCTATGTGTCTCTATGCGTCTCTATGTATCTCTATGTTTCTCTATGTGTCTCTATGTATCTCTATGTGTCTCTATGTATCTCTGTTTCTCTATGTGTCTCTATGCGTCTCTATGTATCTCTATGTTTCTCTATGTGTCTCTATGCGTCTCTATGTATCTCTATGTATCTCTATGTGTCTCTATGTGTCTCTATGTATCTCTATGTTTCTCTATGTGTCTCTATGTATCTCTATGTTTCTCTATGTGTCTCTATGCGTCTCTATGTATCGCTATGTATCTCTATGTGTCTCTATGTGTCTCTCTGTGTCTCTATGTATCTCTGTGTCTCTATGTATCTCTATGTGTCTCTGTGTCTTTATGTATCTCTATGGGTCTCGATGTGTCTCTGTATCTCTATGTATCTCTATGTGTCTCTATGTGTCGCTCTGTATCTCTATGTATCTCTATTTATATCTATGTGTCTCTATGTGTCTCTATGTGTCTCTGTGTATCGCTATATATCTCTATGTATCTCTATGTATCTCTATGTGTCTCTATGTGTCTCTATGTGTCTCTATGCATCTCTATGTATCTCTATGTATCTCTATGCGTCTCTATGTGTCTCTATGTGTCTCTATGCATCTCTATGTATCTCTATGTATCTCTATGCGTCTCTATGTATATCTATGTATATCTATGTGTCTCTATGTGTCTCTACGTGTCTCTATGTGTCTCTATGTATCTCTATGTATCTCTATGTATCTCTATGTATCTCTATGTATATCTATGTGTCTCTATGTGTCTCTACGTGTCTCTGTGTATCGCTATATATCTCTATGTATCTCTATGCGTCTCTATGCATCTCTATGTGTCTCTATGTGTCTCTATGCATCTCTATGTATCTCTATGCGTCTCTATGCATCTCTATGTGTCTCTATGTATCTCTATGTATCTCTATGTGTCTCTATGCGTCTCTATGCATCTCTATGTGTCTCTATGTGTCTCTATGCATCTCTATGTATCTCTATGCGTCTCTATGCATCTCTATGTGTCTCTATGTATCTCTATGTATCTCTATGTGTCTCTATGTGTCTCTACGTGTCTCTGTGTATCGCTATATATCTCTATGTATCTCTATGCGTCTCTATGCATCTCTATGTGTCTCTATGTGTCTCTATGCATCTCTATGTATCTCTATGCGTCTCTATGCATC